>NC_051312.1:84077951-84216580 GCF_015220235.1 Choloepus didactylus
CTCCTGTATTCAAGAGACAGTGGAGGCTGTCTCTGATAGTTACTGAATAATGCTGGGGTAAGACCTAAGACTAAGCCTGGGTAAGATAATCATCAGTGTTAGGAATGCAGTGTTAGAATGCAGATGAAGCAAAATAATGTTATTTCTTTTTGACCAGACTGTGATTTCCATTAAGACTGAACTGAGACTCTGCCCTCTCCCACCCTAAGCCATGTCCGGAGTTTCAGCTGTGATGCCTGAGCACGCTGTGCTTTGCTCCATGTAATATTGGGAACTCCTTGAGCCCAAGGATGAGGAACCATGTTTTAGTTATCTTTGTGTCCTCAGTGCTTAACTTGGGCCCCGCATGTAAAACTTTACCACTTAGTGAATATTTTTGAAATTTTGAATGAATGAATGAATGACAGTGAAAGAATGTAGCATAGGGTCTATGGAGCATGTCCAAAATGAAGCTCTATGGAGGCAGGGCCTAGCAGTCCTCCCCCAGATTACCTCCAAATGTAGGCAACAGAAGGATGGACCCACAACTGCACAAACCCCAGCAGTGAGCTAGGTGGCTGCTGTAGCAGCCCTTACTTTGTCCATCCTCATAGGCAGATCCTTGTTCTTGCAGGATGAGATAAAAGGTCCTGTCTTCTGCGTCCTGTTCCTTAATTTCCTCTGCTCTGGTCCCCTGCAACTTAACTACCTTAGAGCACTTAGTTCATGCTATTGAAATGGTCCTTTGCATCCATATCCTGTTCTAGCCCTTTGAGAGCAATACTGAAGTCTGATTCACATCGTCACCTTCAGTATATATCTTATGTTATCAATGGGGAAAGAGGCACCCAGTCAGGCAGTTTCCTCACTGGCAGGGCACTGACAGAAATTGAGGAGAGGTGAGATTGAAACAGGATCCAGAGGCCACTGTTTGGAAACAAATGTTCACTTAAGATCCTTCTGCAGTCCAGCCCGAGGACCTTCTCATGTATTCAATTTAGTTCACTTTATCTGGATAAAAGGAGGCCCCTGAGGATGGAGCATCCCAGCAAGGAAAATTCCCTAGGTTGGAAGACACCACAGCTCTGAGGGTAAAATAAACAAAGAGCTGTCTGCTCCCATTCAGCTCTCTCTCTCTCTCTCTCTCTCTCTCTCTCTCTCTCTCTCTCTCTCTCTCTCTCTCTCTCTTTCTCTTTTAGGGTCCTTTACTGCCTCCTTTCAGGTTACTCAATACATATTTTCCATCGAACAGAATGGAGTTTTCACAATGTCACATGGGGAATAGACAGAGTAGACGGAGTTGCTCCACCAATTTGAATAGTCTTGGGAGTCAAGGAGGGAGTGGTGGGAAATGACACTGCTGAATCTAAAACTCCAAAGGGGCCAAAACTGTTCTCTGTGAGTCCAAGTGACAGAGCTGAGCACACTGAGGAGCCCAGTAAAAGGGAAAGACTGTCATGTCCAGCAAAATCTCATGCAGATGTGTTAGGATGGAATGGGCTGGCCCTTGAGTCCAGAGAGATGATGTGTCTAGCCCTCCCCTCTACTTCAAGATCAGTTGCTCAAATACCTGACCTCTGATACACCTCCCCATCTGAACATGGACACCCCTCACGTTTCCCATTGCCCAGGAAAAAACTAAGCGAAGCATCTCCTCTGGGGCCTGTGGCCCAGGCATCCCTAGGGAGAGGCAACTCACCAAGGCATCCTGCCAGTGCTATAAAGACAATACCTCAGCTGCAGAGTCCTCCTGGGTTCCCACAGGAGGTGGAGGAGTGGACCAGCCTTGGACAGCAAGCACTGTGAGTACCTTGGGGTCCCCACACAACCCCTTGTATACTATTTAAAAGGGTGGGGGCCTGGATAACAGGTCTAAGATGCCCTCTCTGCCATTTGCTGCCACGTGGAGGAGCCAATGCTCTTTGTGAAGAGCAGATGTGAGAAGCAGAACAAAAGAAAAAGGAAGCTTGGACTTCCATAAATAATAGGTCTATGCCCACAGATAAGAGAGAGGGAGCAAAGGAATCTACTTTCCTATTGCAGGGATTTCCCAATTCAAATAGTGATTCAGGATCCCAGACTGTGTGTCCCCACAGATGAGCACTCTCGTTTCTCTAAAGTAGGGCAACTGTACAGGATATCACGCAGTCCCATGCCAGCTAGCATTCCAGGAGTGATCTGAGTGTTTGCTTAATGTCTCAACACTCACTATAAGATTCCCAAATGGGAAAGGAGAGGAAGCATAATAGATTTACCCTTCTGCTACCAGGCAACTCAACTTTCCCAGACACACAATCACAGGCTCACAGAATCCTACAGCATGAAAATGGGAATGATTTAAAGACCATCCACATTTTTCCTACTTCCCCAAGGGAGAGTTAAAATTTTTAAATAGCTATGTCCTGGAGACAAAAACAGAAGATGAAATCTGGCTTTAAGTTACTTAAATAATGCTTTCTGAGTTCATGTGAACCATGAAACAAGACAAATGGGCATTTTAGTAGAAGAATAAATCAAACAAAGCAACAACAACAAGAAAAACCTTTCTTTTTCTACACAGAATGCCTCCCCAATGCAAGGCCCCTCATAACATTGTGATATTAAGTACATGAAAAGGGATGGAAAGACCATCATCAGGAGACAAGGGGGAAATTAGCTTGACTCTGCAAGAGTTGTTCCCAATTTTTGGCAACTTCTCTTAAAGGTACTCTATAATTTTTTTCTTATGACTTCTCAGCTTCTTGTAATATTTAACTGAATTTAGCCTTTGGACTCTTCTATCTTAGTGAGGAGCAGTAAATCAGGCAAGTACTCAGAATTACATAGAAACTACATACAAACTAGCAAACAAGGACAAATTCTGAGACAAGGGATAGGTTTATGAGTCACTTGATAATAGATAAAGCAATGCAGGATGAAAGGAAAGGAGCTGTGACATTAATTCCACGGACACTTTATCCTCAGATTCCTGCAAGTTAGAGAGGAAATCACCCTCTATGCTGATTAAAGCTGCCAGTGACAAAGTGACTATTTCCTGGATTGACCCTGAGTAAACTCGAGTGAGATTGAATAAAACTAAGTATTAATTTCATTAACATGGAGGAGCCATGGGTCTTGAAGGTATAAATAATACATAGTATGAGTTATGCATATGACAGTTGGGGATACTATATTTAGGGCTGGAGTGGAAGAGAGTAATATTTTTGGAAAAGATTCATTCCTTTCTTCATTCACTTAGTCATTCATTGATTGTTTCATCAAAAAAAAAATGTGTTCAGCTTCTATATAAGGACAAGATTTATAAATCATCAAAATCAGAAAAATGAGATTGGGGTTTCTGAAAAAAAAAGTCACAAAGACTAACAAAAAGAAAAGCAGCTGTGGGGAGATAATTAGCACAAGAAAAGTCAAATGGCCTTAAAAACAAACAAACCAAAAAAAAATGAAAGGTTCACAATTGGGACTAAATGGAAGATTTTTAGAGAAATAGAAAGGGACTTAACCTGCAGAACCTCAAATAATGTCACCATGGAACATCAGAAGTAAAGAAGGTTTTCCAAGAAATCTGACCTAACCAATCCCATACTTCAGTGAGCCCCAGAATCCAGTATGGCCCATAGCCAATTCAGGCAGCCTGAGAGAGTTAAAAGCATTTGAATCCAAACAATCCTAAATTTGAATTTTTACTCCGTCACTCCCGCCCAGAGGAACTCCCTAAATCTCTCTCTTCCAATTTTTCTGTTGTTGTTGATTGTTTAATCATTATTATGGTTATTATTACTATTATTTGTAAAAAGGAGACCATAATACCTAACCCACGAGATATTATTTACAAACTACAAACCAAAAGGAGAAGAATCTAGAATCTGGTACATCAGAGACATTCAGTAATTGATAAATTATTAAATTAAATTGCCCATTATCAGACACTGAAATTAGTGACATTACTAAGACAGCAGATTAAAGGAGCCTACATTTATGTCTTTGCTTCCTGCTTTCAGTGATGTCTGTGGAAATTCTAACTTTGGGAAGAGACTTCAAAGTCCTTGGCACTGCAGCTGCAGCTCTTTCAATTATAGCAGTAGACGCCAATGCTGAGCATTCTACAGGGAGGCACAGTCCCAGGGTAAACCAAGATGTCAAAATAGGTGCTCTAAGGGGGGAACAAGATGTTTTGGCTGGTATTCTAAAGGTTGTGGGGAATGTTGAGTGAATGGAGGAAGGTAGTGTTTCCTTTGGGGAAATTTGGGGTTTGGATTGCAAGGGCATCCAGTGACCCAAGATGATATTCTCAGGCAAGGCATAGAAGGACCCTAAACATTTGAGAGTTCTCAGTGGCCTGGCAAGGATCAATTTGGCCTCCTGTACCAAAATTCTTTTAGTACAGGTTCCTATGTTCAGCCTGAGACTTTATCATTATTGGGACTTGATTAAAAGACAATATCCTAGGACTTGTATTCAACTTCTCCATATCCAGAAAAAAAGGTCTTGGGTTTAAGAGCTGGTTAGTTGGGAAAGTCATCATTTTCTCTTCCTTTGATAGGTTCAGTAATTCCACTACTTTCACCTTAGCCAAGATATTTCCCTTCTCTGTCCATCATGCAAGGTAATGAAGAGAATCCAAAGAGAGAATAAATGTGAAAGCACTTAGAGTCTCGCAAAATGCAATATCAATGGAATAAAAATAATGATGATAATGATGATAGTGAGCATTTATAGGGTACTTTACATTTTAGAAGAGTATTCACAAACATCATCTCATATAATAAAGGCACTGACTGGTAGAATGGAAATATTAAAGAATTTATAGTTGTTTGTAAACAACTTTACTTTATAACCTTCTTAGTCATTTATTTTCTGGTAATCGTGGAGAAGTTAAGCTAAAATTTCCCACACAGTCTGAGTTTCCTTTAGGTACCTATGAGCTAAAGTATGCAAATTCATGGAAGAATTAGTAATGCAGAGTTGGGGCTAGTACATGGGAAATAGTTAATGGAAAAATCCACATAGCAAAAACAAATGTCTCCCTAATACAGGTATCCTGTCAGAGTCTCTCTTGTCTGCCCAGATTGAAGAGGTCACATCCTTCTGAGAACTCCTGTGCCCTCTGAGGATGCCCCCTGCCCAGGCCTATGCCAACATCTCCTTCTTCCAGCCACCTGCTTTCCTGATGATTGGCATCCCAGGGATGGAGGCCCTTCACGGCTGGATCTCCATCCCCTTCTCCTCCATGTACACTGTGGCCCTCACGGGAAACTGCCTGATCCTCCTGGCTGTGAGGAGGACGCCCAGCCTGCACCAGCCCATGTACTACTTCCTGTCCATGCTGGCCCTCACCGACGTGGGCCTCACCTTGTCCACACTGCCCACCACCCTGGCTGTGCTCTGGTTTGACCGCCGGCTTATCGGCTTCAACGCCTGCCTGGTCCAGATGTTCTTCCTGCACTCCTGCTCTGTGGTGGAGTCGTCAGTGCTCCTGGCCATGTCGTTTGACCGCTTTGTGGCCATCTCCAACCCCCTGCGCTACGCTGCTGTCCTCACAAACAACGTCATCATCAGGATTGGGCTGGCCGTGGTGGCTCGTGCTGCCCTGTCCCTCTTCCCAGTGCCCTTTCTGCTTAAACGTCTGAACTTCTGCCCTGACAAGATCGTCCTGTCTCATTCCTTCTGTTTCCACCCTGATGTGATGAGAAGAGCCTGTGCTGACATCACCATAAACATCCTTTATGGACTCTATGTGGTTGTGTCCACTGCGGGCATAGACTCTCTGCTCATCGTCCTGTCCTACACCCTCATCCTGCATACAGTCCTGGGGCTGGCCTCTCCCCAGGAGCGCCTCCGGGCCCTCAGCACCTGTGTCTCCCATATCCTGGCTGTCTTTGTTTTCTTTATTCCAGGCATCACTGTGTCAATGATCCATCGTTTTGGGAGGCACCTGCCTCACATTGTACATGCTCTGGTTGCCTATGTGTACCTGGTGGTGCCTCCTGTGCTCAACCCCATCATCTACAGTGTCAAATCCAAGCCCATAAGGGAGGCCATGCTCAGGGTACTGAGGGGAAATGCCGTAGTTGATGGAACCACAAAATAATAACAAGGTCTGGGTATCATAAAAGGAACTGCTGTAGCCTCACAGGAACCTGCTAGACTCAGCAAAGGCTGAAAATCCCTAGTCCTTGCTGAAATGGTGTGAGGACCATCACTTCAGCATTTACTTTGTACTGGAGGCAGTGCTGAAGATTAAAGACAGAGAAATATATTAAACCTGGTCCTTTCTTTCCAGAAGCTCACAATCTAGTTCCAGGCAAAAGGCATATAAATACACAATCAGAATATAGACTAGTAAGTGCCATATAAATATGTGTGCAGCAGATTGGTAGGGAACTGCAAATGTGCAGTTGATAGACTATCCCTGGGAAGATTGCACAAGCCTCCATGGGAGAAAACCACTTTTTAACCTCACCTTGAAGAATGTACAGGATTTTTCTAGGCAAAGTAGGAATTGGGCATGAAAGAGAAAAATCTAGCAGAAACAAGAAGCAACATAAAAAAGAGCTCCAAGTCTTGAAGAAGTAAGTATGTTGTATAAAGATGACCGTTCATGCCCCTCTTTATATCTCTACATGCCCCTCTTTATATCTCTACTCTACATCTTTGTAGGTATGGTGTGACATAGGACTTAAATGGGAGTAGTGGAGGATAATGCCAAAAATGTTGGTGGTCAAACTGTGCAGGGCCACACATTTTATGCCAAGTAGTTTGGTTTGTATCTAATGCATAAAAATCATTTCTTAAATATTTTTACTATAAAATAAATCAGGAGTATGAAATACAGATTAGAAGTACCTAAGAGATATGAGCAAGACTGAGGCCAGGAAAACTAATCAGTTTATGCTCTTCTCTGGGCTCAGGGTTTTCATAGACACCATTTACTCTGCCTAGAACATTCTCACCCCCTCACTGACCAAAGATTTTAAGAGAGAATTTTGAGATGTTTGCTTCTGGGGAGCCTCTGCACTTTCAGAGGGAATATTATATGTAAATAATTGCCAAACTTTGTGGAAAGGTTCTCAGCTGAACTTGGTTAGCTTACATGGAGGTATGAGAAGTGCAATACACTGAATTAATGGAATTAAACCCTCTCATTCACTGATGGTTTTTAACTTTTTCACTTTTAGGACTTCCTAAGCCCCATTTTCCCAGAAATGATATCCTTCACCCTTCAGTGAAATACCCTGGCTGCGTAAAGAGTTCTTGTAGGCAAAAACTGGGTTACATGGGATATATGCTAATATTTGTGACTATATTCCTGCTAGAGTGTGCCTTCTTATGAGGTTGTAAGGGCATGTGGGTCTCTCTCCTGACTTCTCCCACCACTCCTCCTCCCACAGTTGTGAGGCTCAATGTCAGAAGTTCTCAGTATAAAGTGTCTGCACTGGGTAAGTGGCATCGCTTATTATTATACTGGTTAAGAACACAAGTTTTAGAGTTAGGAAAACAAACCTCATTCAAATTCTATCAAACCTGCCTCTTGTGCTTACCAGCTGTCTGGCTTGGAGCATTTTATCTTTTATATGGTCAACAAATAGGTTTTTGGTTTTGTTTTGTTTAGTTTTAGGGACTGCTGTGTGCCAAGCACTCTAAGAGGTGATGAGAATGAGAACACAATGGCACCAAAAACAGACTTGGTCCTTGCGGGATGACTACACACTAACCAAATATGAACATAAATAAGTGTAACATTGCCATGGCACTGAAGGCTATCAAGTATAGTCTCCCTCACCCCAGTGGTCTGTCAGCTCCATGAGGGAAGGGTCCTAGCCACTTCTGTTTTACACTGTATTCCCAGTGTAGGGCTTGCATATGCTTTAACAGCACTAATGTTAATAACATTAAAAATTATTTGGTGACTATATTAGTTTTCTATTGCTATATAACAAATTATCATAATAGAGCAGTTTAAAATACCCGTTTATTAGCTCACAGTTCTGTTGGTCATAAGTCAGAGTTGGCTTAGCTGGGTTCTCTGCTAAAGGTCTCATACGCTAAAATCAAGATGTCAACCAGCTGGGCTCATATCTGGAGACTCTGGGGAAAGAATCTGCTTCCAAACTCATTCAGGTTGTCAGCAGAATCTAGTTGTTTGAGGTTTTAAGACTGGAGTTTCCTTGTCCTTGCTGTTTTTCAGCCTCCCTAAGCTCCTTAAGGATATCTTCTCACATGGCACCTTCCATCTTCAAACCAGGAAGAGGGACCAGCACAAGTCCCTCTCCCACTTTGAATATCTCTAATTTCCTCTTCTGCCGTGAGCTAAAGAAAGTTTTCATGTGATTAAATCAGGCTTGCCTGGATACTATCCCTATATTAAAGTCAACTGTGCCATATACCAAAAAAGAATCACAAGAGTGATATCTCATCATATTCACAAGTTCCAGGAAATAGAGAAGGAAATTTCCATGAGACCATTTTAGAAATTCTACAAATCCTGTAACTAAATAAATGGATTAATGAATGGATGGTTTTATGAAAGTATACAATAAGGGGATCAAATCTGCTCTAGGGGATCATGAATGGCTTTAATCAGGAAGTCATAATTAAGGTGAGGTCTGAATGTTGAAAAGAAAGTAACTGGGAAAAAATAAAAATGAGTACATAGGAGAAGCCTTATCAGGCAGAAAGTACCATGTCTCCAGAGTACTTTTAGTAGAAGGGAACCCGGTGACATAAAGAAATGAAAGTCAGTGTGGCTGGAAGTCAAAGAGCCTATGGTGCAAGATAAGGCTGAGAATATAAATAAGGATCAACCAGAATGACAGGAAATAGCATTTTAAAGAGGGGTGAGAGTGGGATTGGAGGTGGGGGTGGTTTTGACATGATCACAATTGCTTTTGGAACGATCATTTTATATTGTGCTGTAGAGAACAGATTGAATTAAAGCTAGAATGAAAGCAAAGTTATCCATTAGAAAGCTACCGAAGTAGTCAAGGTGCGAATCAATGCAAACATGGGCTAGGGGAATGGTGTTGGAGATAGATATGTGTGGATTCAAAATGTATCTAAAAAGTAGGAATTATATAACTGGATTTTTAACTGAATATAAAGGCTAAGGGAACAAGAGGGAGGGGTCAGGCATGACTCCTAGGTTTGGGGCTTGCACATCAAGGTAGGTGATGGTGCTATTAACTGAAATAGGAAATATTAATAGAGGAACATAATTGGATACAGCCTGAGTTTGGTTTTGGACACTTAGAGCTTGAACTGCTTTGGAAGCATCCAAATGGCTATGATATACAAGTAGTTACAGCAACAGGTCTGGAGCTCAGAGGAATGGTCTGGTCTAGAGATAGGATTTAAAAGTCACTGAACTACAGATGGCAATGGAAGTCTTCAACTCAAGTATGATTACATAGCAATTAAAAATTGCTGCCCCTCAAGCCAGATTCTAGGACCTCTTTGCCTCTTATACATGTTTTCTCACCAGTCAGAGTAGAATGACTGTGCAAAGGAAACTGAGAAATATCCAGAGAGGTAAGAGGAAAATCAGACAGTGATGCCATAGAAGTGACAGAGAGTGTACCAAGGAAGAGGAAGTGGTCAACTGCCTTCATATTGAGAGACCAGGTAAGAAAGGACCGAAAGCTCAGACATAAAGAGGTCCTCAGTGATGACAGAAAAAGCTGTTTTGGTAAGCTTTTGATCAAGACCAAAGTTGTACTGAAATGCTGGAAGAATTAGTTGAAAGATTGGGAAATTGAGATAGCAAGTTACAGATAACTTTTCTAAGCAATATGACTAGGAAAGGAAGAGATAAAGGGGGATTATGGGATTTAGTAATGTCTATTGTTGTTGTTTTCATTGTTTTTAACATGGAAGCAACTTAAACATGATAAGTGCTAGGAATGAGTCATTTGATCCAGTGAGGTTGAATATACAAGATTGTGAAGGGACAATAATACAATGTCCCAAGGGAGATAGGAGGGGATGTGACCCCACTATTTTTTTTTTTAAGCTATGTGACCTGGTGTGATTGTGAAAGCCTTGTGGATCACACTTCTTTTATCCAGTGTATGGATGGATCAGTAGAAAAATGGGGACAAAAACTAAATGAAAAATAGGGTGGAGGGGGGAATGATTTGGGTGTTCTTTTTTACTTTTTTTAATTCTTATTTTTACTTTTTCTGGTATAAGGAAAATGTTCAAAAAATAGATTGGGGTGATGAACACACAACTATATGATGGTACTGTGAACAGTTGATTGTACACCACAGATGATTGTATGATATGTCAATATATCTCAATAAAACCAGTCTGGTGCCATATTGATTTTGAAACTTTGTAATAATGTTGCTAATGTAAGGAAATCCTCTTTCTTTGATAAATTCATATCTCAAATGTTTGCCCTGGAAGGATAAAGAACAGCCTTATCTGAGCCCCTCACTTGCCTGGTTTTACTTTCTTTAATTTTGAATCCATTTATTCAACAGCTATTTATTTTATGTTATATTTATTCAGCTAGAGTACTTTAAAAACAACAAAAATTTTCAGAGGTTTGACACAGTAGTAGTTTATTTTTCACTTATTTAACAGCCTGGTGCAAATCCAGGTGGAGGTTGCAGGTGGAAGGGTTTGTTTTGCTAGACACAATTTTTGGGACTCCAGGCTGCTGGTGACTTCCCAAGTCACACTGAGTATCAACATCTAGTGAGAAGATGGGGAAAGAACATAGAATATTGCACATGGGAGGGTTTTGTGAGACAGCACACATGACTTCCACTCACACTGGAAGTAATGGCTGACACTCAATCACATCTAACTCAAAGAAGACAAAAAGGCCTAGCAGTGTGTTCAGAATGGAGAAGAGTCTGGTTTGGTGAATAGCAGCCAGTGCCTGTTATAAGCACTTACCATGGTGCTTATAACTTTGCTAAGTTCAGGGGAGTTGGTGATGAACAGAGACAGAAGCAGTCTGTGCCCTTATGGGTTACAGTCTAGCAACAAATACAGGTATTAAATAAGCATTTCCAAACATGATGAATATTACAAAAGGGAGAACAAAGTGTGGTGCTTCGGGAGTACCTATCAGTGAACCTGATCCTGTCCAAGGAATCCAAGATGGCATTCCTGAGGAAAAACAAATAGAGATGTGAAAGAGGAGTAGGTAAAATCAGGGAAGAGTCCAGGTAAAAGTATTCCAAGCAAATAGACGAGCAGGAGTTAATGTGCAGACATCAGAGAAATGTGGCAAGTTTGAGGAGCTATAATAACTCCAATGGAAACCGAACATAGAAAGTAAAGAAGAGGAGAAGTGCAATCAGATCATGAAGGTGGGCAAGGGCAAACTGATGGAAGGCTGCGTGGATCCTCTTAAATATTTGGCACCTTTTCCTAAAAGCAATGGGAGGGAATGGAAGGGTCCTATATAGGAGGGTGATTGATGCTGGAGAAAAACAGTGGGTTCTCTGCCCGATGTGCATAATAGCTAATCCTGACACCAGGGTTTCAAAGAGAGAAAGAGTTTATTGCTAAGCACAAGGCAGGAAATCAGGTGGCCTATCAGCCTAAAAATCTGTCTCCCTGAGACTAAAAATTTCAGAGTTTTTATAGATTCAAACCAGGAGGGATGGAGTTGTTCCCACTAAAATAATAAGTATGAACAGGGCTGCCACTAGGCTATAATAAACATTACAATAGTAAGTATACACAAGGCTGAGACCAGGCTGGAATAACCATTACAATACAAAGTATAAACAAGGGTGAGACTAGTTGAGTTTCAGTAATTTCTGTTATTGACTTCTGCCTATTCTACAATATAGAAAGAAAACATCTATATTATGATACAGTAATTGTAATCATCCACTAAATCCTAATTTCTCCATTACATATATAATAAGATTTGCATTTTAAGCATATCCCTCTAATGGTACTGTGAAGAATGGATTAGATGGGCAGGTGTGGAAACAAGAAGCCCCTTAGGAGGTTGTGGCATTTTTTCAGGCTTGAAAATTGTGGTTTACACTATGTTAAAATGAAGTAGGCATTTGCCATTCCTTTTGGCCAATGAGTAGCTCTGAACATTCTTCAGATACTTGGAGAATTCCTAACTTTATTTATAAGTCAGGAGAGGATAAGCTCAGTTAGAGTAATGAATAAATGCTCAAATCACAATATCCTAACACCATAAATATTAATTTCTTACTTATGCAGAATTTAACTCACATCAGGCAGCTCTTCTGAGCTGCTCTCCTCCAAGCAGAGAGCTGAGGCCTCCTCTGTCATGTGACTCCAACATTGTGTAATACTTTGCTTCTAGCCAGCCTCTCCTAAGGGAGATGATGAATGATCACATAAAGGTTTAGGGGTGAGGTCCTAATGCACATCATTTCTTCCCACATTCCTTTTGATATAACCCATGCACTTTGCCCCACCTTTACTGAAAGACTGAAATTTATCTTTGTGTGTGTTTGGGAAAAAGAAGTGTTACCTGTGAGCCTTGAGACAATCTCTGATACAACTTAAGAAAGCCAGGCTCCCTTTAAGAAGATAAATATTAGCTTTTTCAGTTTTCTGAGAAACTCATGCTCAGGTGTATTCATATGACATAAGCCCCGAGAATCTCAGAGCCAAAGAAGCTGGTACTGCATTAGAATCATTCCAGTAAGGATGTCATAGGCTCTATTCAGTTTCTAGAAGCAGCATAAATAAGGGATCTGGCATTAATGTCTGGTGCTCAAATTTGTGGTGTTGGCAGTATAATTTGATGTCTGTGCTCAGCAGAGGTGGTGGTGAATCTCCACTGGGCCGGGAAATGACCCTCTGGCAATTAGTTACTATTGTATATGGTGTGTGTGTGTGTGTGTGTGTGTGTGTGTGTGTGTGTGTGTGTGTGTGTGTGTTGGGGTGTAGATGCTCTGGAGAGTAACATGGTGGGTTAATAGACAGAAACTCTAGAAGTAGATAGAAATATCCCTTTTTCATAAGGTCCATTGAAATTGGGCAGGGTTCTCTAAGTCCTGTTAAATTATAGTAGCTTATAGATCGTATGATCAAGTTGTATGTTTCTCTCTGTATAGCTGCCTGCTGATATCCCCTCAACTTTAGTAAAATCTTTTACACTTTACAGCCTGATAAGCATTGATATGTATAATTACAGGAAATTTCCACCCTTGGACTGGATGCTAGAGGAAAGACTTTCCACCTGGATTCCATCAGTAAATTAGAGATCTCCAAGTGGAAGGATTTTGTTTTCGAGGCTTGTGTCCCTTCTATTCTTCTCCATATAGAGATACTCCTTGTAATGGCAACCTTAAAAGGTATTATTACTTGGAAGAAACTTCCATCTCCCATGGAATGGCTCTTTGAAATTCAGGTATTATGTAGGAGTCTGCCTTCTGAATCTATGAATATATCAGCATTGGAGGAAAGAGATATAGTAATAATAATAATAACAACTCTCTTTTATTGAGTGCATACCATATGTCAGGCATAGGCTGCTATACCTGATATGAACTCCTTCTCCTTGAACTCATCTAAGTTAACTTGAGGAGGATATTTTTTATGAGATCAGGCAGGATAAACTACTCCTAATTTTTTCATCTCCCAGAGCATGAAGCTAAGAAGGGATCTCCTCTCTGAAGAAGAGGCTAACTTCCCTGAAATCAGGCTTCTCCACTGAGGCATTGCTCTGCAGCAGCATGAAATGGGGTCAGCAAACATTTTCTGTAAAGGGCAGATGATAAATATTTTAGGCTTTGCAGGCCACTCAATATTTGTCTTAATTATTCAACTCTGTCATTGTATCATGAAAGCAGCATAGACAATGAGCATGGCTATGTTCTAATGAAGCATTATTTATGAACACTGGGATTTTAATCTCAAATAATTTTCATGTATCACAAAATATTATTATTCTTCTGATTTTTTTCAACCATTTAAAAAATATAAAACCATTCTTAGCTTATGGGCAAGCTGAAAGTGGCAAGTCATATTTGGACCACAGGTTATAATTTGCAAAGCTTTGGCATAAAAGGTGGTCATTTAAAAACAGAGTCCTTAACTTGGGCAAGTCGTGGGTCTTGAAGCAGCTTGTGGCAATCTGTGAGACCCAAAGACAAGAATCACCTTTTCTCTATTATCTAGAGGGGTTGGGTATTGGCTAGATAATTGAGTCTGGGTCTCACTTCTGCCAGTTTGCAGATATGAGAATCTAAGAAAAATCATTGCCTGGGTGTTGGGGATTGAATCATGTCCCCCACAAAATACATGTTCAGGTCCCACCCCTGGTTCTGTGGGTATGGACCCATCATAAATAAGATCTCTTCCAAGTGTTTCTTCGGTTAAGGAGTGGCCCAGCTGAACCAGGTTGGGCTTTAGTCTGAATTATTGGAATCCTTCAGAAGTAGAGGGAAACTCAGATGGAGGGAGAAGCCACAGGGAGCAACCAGAAGCTGGAAGTCAGCTGAACCCAGAGGAAAAAGGAGAAGTCATTGCCATGTTCACTGCCAGGTGATGAAAGCCAAGGAGCCCAAAATACTGCTGACAGCCAGAATACCAACCCTTGGAGGAAGCAAGCCTCCTAGGCTCTGAAGCCATGAACCAATAAATTCCTGTTGTAAAGTGAATCCATTTAATTATATTTGTTTTAACAGTCAGGAAACTAAACACTATATATCTGGATAAAAGGGTTAGAAAGAGGAAAGACATTCAGACTAATGGGGGAGAAAGTCATAGTTCTCTCATTTCACTTAATTGTTCATTCTGCACAAATTTGTTCATTAGTTATACTCTAAGAGAATTTAAACTGAGTACTAGAGCACAGATGAGCCAGATGTGATCCTTGGCTTCCAGGGGTTCACAATCTAGGGGCAGAAATAGGAACTTCAATATATAATACAATGCAGCATTGTAAGAGCAAAGATAGAGATAAGTACCTAGTGTTGTGGGAACACTGAATAAAGTAAAGCCTAATCCCGCTGTGGGACTTGGAAGAAGCATCCATAGCAGAACGTGGTCTTGAAAAATGAATATAAGGCAGAGAGAGCAGTATGCACAAAAGAATAGGGTAATAAAAAAGAAAGTGTGTTAGAGGGATGATGATGAATTGGGAATGCTACATTAAGTGGTTTTAGGGGGATTGGTGGGAAATAAGAAAAAAAGGTATGATGAAACCATATTATACAGGACATTGCATTCTCTGGTGAGGAGTCTGAACTAAACGCTGTATACAAGAATTCGCTGAAAGCATTTGCTGTACAGAAAAAAAATCTTTGTTGTATAATAAGTGAAGGGCTGGAGGTTAAGACTGGAGTCAGGGATATCAGGTCAAAGGTTGATACAGTACAGGCCAAAAGGGAAAGTACAAAAAATAAGCCAATGCTAGTTATTTATACGAACCTGATATGAAGCACTAGTCTGAGAGATATTTCTTTCTTTGCCAAAAATTTAAGAGTCCCTGGGCTGTGGGTATTATTTTTGTCACTTTCCAATACTTGGTCCAGTATCTGACATTCAGTGACTGACAAATATTGAGTCAGTGAAACACTACATGATACAGAGCCCAATTTCATACTCATTTAAGTGCTTAACAATCTTCATAGTGATGCTAGTCTATCAGAACAACTCCACCAATGATGAAAGCACATCCCAAAACTTGATAGCTGTCCCTGAAATGGGAAACCCTAAGAGGGAAGGGGACCATCCCAATGCTCTGACTTGGGCCTCTGAGTCTCACTCTCTCCCTTGGCTTGCTATCTTTGATTCCTATTTGAAACATCAATAGTGAAGTTAAGATTGCGCTTCCATAGACACAGTTGGTTTTTCAAGGCTCTTTATGCAGATAGGGCCCCAAGGAGCTCATATTTCCTTTCCCTGCTAAGACTGGTTTGACTCTCACTGATATGCTCCAGGCCCCTGCAGCAGCTACCCTTGCATATCAATACTGTGGGGAAATTTCTAACTTTCACTTCTAACTCTCTGCCTTATAATTTCAGCTCTATAGTGGACATTTTTGATTTGTAGGCCACTGGCCTTTCATAAAAGCATATATTTTCCTTCTGGGTTATGTTGTACATAGGATTTCCAGGACTATAAATGCTAGTGGTTTGCCTCTCATTACTGAAAATGAAGGAAGCAGATTCTTTCTCTTCTCACCCTGGTACAGTCTGGGCTTAGCAAATGAATGCTTTCTCCCTAGTTTGGCTACAAATATAAGGACAAAAGAAATGGTTGGTGTAAATTTTCTTTATCTCAGTAGAAGCATCTCAATTTTATGGCTATGGTTCCTCCAAGCTGCTCTGACTCCTGACCAAACATTGGCTATCAACATTTTATCAATTTTATGAGTCCCTGATATTCTTCCTATAACTTCCTTGGGTATTTAATCATGGTTGTTTTCTGAAGCTGTCATTAAAATAAAATGAAAGGATTAAAAAGAGAAATTAATTTTCAACACATATAAGGTTATATGTTTGAGCAGAGCTTTTACTTGAATTTCTTGGTTGAAAGGAATAATGCCTAGAGAGGAAACAAAAGATTTATTCTCTGTAAAGGTCATTATGGAGAAGGGAAATCCAGGTACATGTCTTTTCCTGAGGTCTAAAATGGGGTTTCTGAGGAAGCCATGGTGTTTAAACCAAATAATCTGGTTTTACTAGACTCATATGTTTATTCCCCCTTTGTCAAGCCTAAGTCTTTGGTAAGTGTTCTTTGGATGTACCACGTTTAATCGTGCTGTGGATTTATCAGTGGAACCAGTTTAGACAGTAGGACTGGATGATTAAATGGAAAGTAATTACTATAACCACCTCAGCATTTTAGTAATTATGTAGAGAAAAGAACCAAAGGAAAAAAATGATCTTGAAAAATGAGAGTATATAGTTCTGCTGCCCATTTCTAGATAGATATTCTCCATATAATTTCATCTTTGAAGAATCTGAGTTGTATTTTGTATTAGGGAATGTATTTTCGGTAACAGTGTCTTCCAAAATGCTGATATTAAAAACTTAATTGGAGGATTTTGAAAGGGAAAGAAGTTTGAGTACTGAAACCTAGGGATCCAAAGTGTGGGTGGTCACATGGAAAAGTCGAAGGATGCGCTGCCGGATTTCCTTTGTCTTCACCCCATAGACAATAGGGTTGAGCACAGGAGGAACAAGCAGGTAGGTGTTGGCCATGATGATGGGCAAAAGGGAGTCATGTTGCTTGCCAAAACGGTGTACCATAGACAATCCGATGAAAGGTACATAGAATATGAAAACAGCACACACGTGAGAGACACAAGTGCCAAATGCCTTTGCCTGGGCTTCACGTGTCAAGCCCAACACAGTCTTCAGGATAAGCAGATACGAGAAGGAGATGAGAAGTGAGTCCAGGCCAATGGCAGAGATGATGACAATGAGGCCATAGATGACATTGACATGGATGTCGGCACAGGCCAGCTTCATGACATCTTGATGTAGGCAGTAGGAATGTGAGAGGATATTGGACTGGCAAAAAGGCAGCTGTTTGATGAAGACAGGCAGGGGTGCCATGAGTGCAGCACCCCGTACCACAGCGGCCATGCCAATCTTGGCAACCCGAGGCAATGTGAGCACAGTGGCATGGCGTAGTGGATGGCAGATGGCCACATAGCGGTCAAAGGCCATGGCCAGCAGTACCGTGGACTCCATGCCAGATAGGGAGTGGATGGCAAACATCTGGAGCAGACAGGCATCAAACTGGATGGTAGTGGAATTGAACAAGAAGATGGCTATCATTTTGGGCATGGATGAAGTGGAGATGAGGACATCAAGGGCGGAAAGCATACAAAGGAAGATATACATGGGCTTGTGTAGATTGTGTTCAGTCCGCACGATGTAGATGATAGTCAAGTTACCTAGCACAGCAATAAGGTAGAGGGAGCACAATGGGAAGGCCAGCCAGAACTGTGCTTCCTCCAAGCCTGGGAGGCCTATTAGGATGAAGTATGTGGCATTGGATTCATTGCCATTAGGGCCAATCATAGTGAAGAAACTGAGCTGTGACCAAGGCCTGGCAGATAGATGCTGGAAGGCAAGATAAGCATTGTCAGATCATCGAAAGTCCCAACACCATACCTCATTCCCTTCATCCTTGTGGTCCATCCTCTAACCCAACTCTAATTTTATTGCCTATCCAAACTCTGATCCTATTCTCAACTCAACCTAAACATCCTTCGTAACCCAAGGCCCAGACATAAATTCACCCAGTCCTACTTAACTAACCCTTCCTCTAAAGCCAATTCTGGTAACAAGCGAAATACTAAGACAAAAATTCTAGGTATATTTTAAATCACTTAGTTCACTAAAGAAAGGGTATAGATTCAGAATACACCAGGTTTAGGTGACAAAAAAATCCTACTACTTCCTCTATCCTGTCCTATGTTTATGCTCCCTTATGCTTAGTATCACCTGTAATTCTAATCATACCAAAAGAATATCTTTAAGATGAACTCCAGTCCAACTGTATCAATAATATTAGTAGTCTTCAGAGTGAAATTGAAAACTAACATCATCACTAATCCTAATATTCCCCCAACTCAAACCTAAACCCTAACTTTAACATTCACCTACAACTTAACACTAACAGCCATTTCATTCTTAATCTAAAAGTTAATAATACCTACTTTATTATACTGACCACTAATCCAATAAAAACCTGACAACAAATTAATCTTGAACTCTTACTCTACAATTCACTCTTGCCCAAATGCTCATCCAAGCCTTAAACTTGTCCAGACTACCTAGATTATACCAAAATAAAGGAGCAATGTATGCAGTGGCTGCTGCTGGTGTTCCACATAGATCCCCTTCACCGAGACAGTGCACCCATCTCCCACTGCAGAAGGTGTTGGATGCTAAGGGATCACTATCCCCTCTTTATCCAGAGAATCACCCTCGGTCAAATAAGAGCCATCTCACCAGAAAATTATGTTCTCCCACTCCCAGGGGCATCTAGAAGCCAATGACTACTTAACATTTGGGTACAAAAGAGTAGTACCCTTGCCTCCAATTCTGTGATGCAATTTGTGCTTCTGAGCTTCTTGAGGAAACAGGCTGAAGCTGGGCTCTAGCTGAATCTATAGCCTTGCTCAGCTTTCTTCCCACTCCTTATCCTGCTTCCCTCACTCCTCTTCTCATGACAGCATGCCCTCAATATATGTGAACAAGAATAGCCATTTCAGGCTCTGATTCTAGGGGACCTGGCCTAAAAGGGTGGGATTGGCACAGTTAGAAGACTAACCTGAGAGATAATGGTATTGGAAGCACTGGAGGAATAAACAATCCTAGAGCAGAGGTCAGGTACCCCTGAATCGGGCTACAAAAGTGGTAGATTTAAGAAGAGCCTGCTGAGGGAGGAAATGTTAGACTTGGATCATATCTTTCTGTTGAAACAATTAGAGAACTAATTATCTTCTTCCCATTTTCCCTTTCTTCCATCCACAAATATTCATCAGCTCCTACTATTTATTAAGTCATGTGCATTGTGGTATTTAAATAGGTTTGCACACACATTGAATGGGAAATATACTCAGCTACAATTGGGGAACTCTCTCTTCTTCCCATTATGGAAATTGTGCCACTTATTGCTAGGGTATACTTAAGATAGTTTTATCTTGAGAAGAATAAAAGAAGATTATTCTTAAGATCTGGCCCTTGAAATCTGAGGTAAAGTCTTCCTGCATGGATTATCAGAGGGCAGTTGAGGGTGTGGAAGAGTCTGTGACCAGCATCAAGAGTGGCTTAGACTGTCTTTTGGGCTCAGCATGTGTCGATCATCTTTGTTCCACCATTGAGCTGTGATCCAAAGCCTCCCTCAAGCCAGACACAAAGTTCAGTGGGAAGACATTGAGAGCATTTAGAGTTTTAGAACAGAGAGTGACAAAAGTTTAATTCAAACTATAAGAGGGAGAAAGGATAAGGTAGAGGAGACAGAACTTCAAAGAGACCAAAGGCATCAACATCTCTTCGCTCATCCTTGACCCCTCTGTCACATGTGACACAGTAAGCAGTTCCCTCCTTCTTAAATCTTCTCTCTCCCCCTCTGCTGCTCCTCATCTCTCTCTGATCACAAGTTATTGGTCTCCTTTCTAGATCTTCAACCTCCTCCACTTGACCCTTAAAAATGATAATGTTCTCCAAAATTTTATCTTCAATGCTCTGCTTGTCCTATGCTCTCTCTCCAGCCCATCTTGCTCCCTCAATAAACTCATTTGTTATGAATGAACTATTGACCCCAAATATATTTAGCAAGCCCTGAATTCTCTTTTGTGATCAGATCCATGGTTTTAAAGTCTTACTAAAAGAATCCACCTGGCTGTCTGTCAGGTATATCAAACTCTCCATATCCAAAAAATGAACTCTTCCAGAGGCAGTATTATATAGCTGTGTGAGCTTTGAAATTGGTTGTGGGTTCAAATCTCAGTCTACAAGTTCCTTAGCTGTGATATGGAGAAAGT
Source organism: Choloepus didactylus (assembly GCF_015220235.1). Lineage (NCBI taxonomy): Eukaryota > Metazoa > Chordata > Mammalia > Pilosa > Megalonychidae > Choloepus > Choloepus didactylus. The sequence goes on from NC_051312.1 coordinate 84,098,401, forward strand.
CACTTCACCTTTCTAAGCCTGAGTTTCCTCATCTTTAAAATGAGGATAACAGTCCCTACCTAATAGGAGTCCATGCAAGAATCAAATGTGATGATGAATGTAAATCATTTAACTTAGTGCCTGGCACATAGTAAGTATGTAAAACATTGTTATCTGTTGTTTATAACTGCTTTTCTCCAGTGTAACTTTCTCTATTATGGTCACCTAAATAGGCACACATGCTATATGCTCTATTCTGACTGCCATGCCTCTACTGCAGACCATCCTTGTCCACACAATTCCAATAATATTTTAACCAGGTGAATTTGGGTCACTGGCCTTTGTTTAAAAAAAAAAAAACAACTTTGAAAGCTACGAGGGTTTGAAAGCTTGAGGGTATGAGAGGATGCATGGAAAATTGGGCAACTGTAGAGTGCAGGCTCTAAATAAATGCAAAGTGAAAAAAGAGTAGAGTCTGTGTCCATGAGAGTGACCTAGCATCCCTCACCTGGAGAGATCAGCAAGAAGGCTCTGATACTTCCTAGGGCCAGAAAGACATACCAGCCTGAAATTCTACATGAGCAAACATGGTAGATAGCAAGGCCTTTCCCAGGGTAAGAATGTTCTGCCTCAGGTAGCATATTGGAAAAGATTCATGGATTGGCGTCTGCCACCCTATGCCTTTAAGTGTAGAGCAAGGTGGTGAGCAGACCGCTGAGCTGGGAACATAAGTTTTGACTCTAAATAAATGCAGTGGAGAATGATAACCTCAGAGTGCTGCTGTAAGAATCCTAAGAGATAGGCAATATCAAAGGGTGTCATAAAGACAGCTCATTGTGCTCAGTGTGTTTTTTTCTCTTTTCTTGTTTCCATTAAAATGGGAAGCAAGGACCCTGAAAATGTATAAAGTTCCTAGAACTTCACTTCCCCTGATTTATCATCTTATTCACCACTCCACCTCCATGCACATACTCATAAAGTAGCTGTCCACCTCTCACAATGTGAAAGACTTGGCACAGATACGGGGCTACCAGCAATCACAAACAGGAAGATTCAGCTGGCCTCAGTGGGAAGTGCCTAGGCAGCATATCACTGGAGGTAAAATATTAAGCTGGATCTCAGAAAACTGGAGCAGCAGAGAAATGACAGAATGGTGAGGGAGCTGGGTCAGAGAAGAGCCAATTTCTTCCCCAGCCAGAGGGCCCAAGTATCTTCTTTGCGACTTTCCAGCCCTGAAGCACCCCAGTCTCCCACAAGTCCTGGCAGGAGGCAGACAGAGGTTCTGGATGACTGCCAGGTGGCCACGCCAGCCTGAGAAGCTCTTGGTAATTAGAAGCATCTCTGAAAGAGATGGCTTGGAGTTCTGGAGGAAGCTGGAATTAAATTACTCTATTCTGCAATCAAAACACAATCAAGGAAAATAAACTAGGAAATTTTTTTGTTTTGCTTTGTTTTGTTAATTTTAGAATTACTTCCCTGCCCCTAGGGAGTAGCCCTGTGCTTGACATTTTCTCTGGAAAAGACATGCTATCTTAGCAAGTCCCAAGGATGTTTCATGAGTACTAAGGATAGTTTCTTGGAGGTTCAAATTGTGTACACTGGAGATCCACTCTGAGGTCTTCAATTCTCCTCCTTCCTTCCCCGCTGGCCTCCAGGACTTTGTATTCTGGGGCAAGCTCAGCCCCCAGGACCTCACACTCTTTCCCCAGAACTTTCTGACTGCCTTCTTTCCAGAGACACATGGAAAAGCAGGCAGGGAGGTAAACCAGTGCTGACAAGACCTACCTCTTCTGATCTACAAGAACAACGAGGTTACTACTGATTCTGATTCTGTTGCTTTTGTAATAAATGTCCAGAGATCATTGAGTATCTACAAAATGCTAGACCTTGTACAAAGGTTATCTCCAACCCCAAGAACAACCCTGTATGTCAGGATTTCTATATATCCTTTCTGTATTGTAGGTGACAAAGTTGAGGCCCCAATGGGTTAAGTAACTTCCTCAGGGTTTGCAATTTATTGGCAAATTTTAACCTTAACGTGGATCATCTAACTCCAAGGCCTGTAAACTTTCCTCTTATTCTAGTCTGCCTTTCATTGTGCTGCACTTTCTGAAAGCTAATAAAATCTTCCCAAGAATCTTCCCAGAGACTTGGTAAGGAGGACACTTGGCCCATGTACACTCTGGAAAGGAAACCAGAAGGACAGTATAGAAGACCCTCTGGACTGGGACTTGGGATGCTCTCTCTCTCCACCAGCCCCAACTCCTCTGTCTGTGACTTGGACAGGCCTTTCAATAGAAATCAAAAAGCTTTAACCTCATGGAGGAAACTAGAAGACATAGTGTTGAGTGAAATAAGCCAGACCCCAAAAGGCAAATATTGCATGATCTTGCTTATATGAAGTATCTACAATAAGCAAATTCATAGAGACAAGCCAGTAGATTACAGTTTACCAGGGGGCAGAGAAAAGCAGGATTGAGGGGAAGGGAGAGTTATTGCTTAATAGGTGCTGAGTTTCTGTTTGAGGTGATAAGTTTAGGTAGTAGATATTGATGTGGTAGCACAATATTGCAAAATTAATTATTACAACTGAGTTGTACACTTGAAAGTGTTTAAAATGGGAAATTTTGATTTGTATATATTACAACACTAAAGTTTAAAAAAAAAAAAGCTTTATCTTCTACCAAATACTTCCTTCTTATCTGATTAGAGCCTCTCATCAACCTGTCAGGCAGGCGTTATTAATTCCTTTGACAGATAAGGATGCTGAGGGTTCATTAAAGCCCTAAAAAACAAACAAACCCATGGACTTTCTGACATGTCAGGTAATTCTCTGCCCCTCTCTAGGTCTTAAGAATGGATCAAAGCTTTGTAAAAAATAATTCAATGTTAATCTCCAAGGAATCAAAAACGTGAGGACCCATGAATCCAAAGGACTGTTCTAGGGCTCAGGGTACCTGGCCAGCTCTCCTCACTTATGTCAGAGGGGAATAAAGAGGGCATTAGAGAGGGATAATCTGGGCTAAACACGTAGAATATTCCATGCCTAGAGTAGGGACAGTGGCATGGGGGACTCTGACCCACTGCCAGCCCAGGTGGGAACAGCTGGAAGAGAATGTCCTTGACGGGAAGCCCAGACATACCTGGGAGCCTCTGGCCCCTACTCTCAGGCCCAGAAAGAAAAGGCACACCTAGGGGCAATGCTCCAGCTGGCAGGGATTATAGGAGCCCATCAGACTGAGCCATGGAGAGTGGTGGTCCCAGAGCACATCCACCCCAAAATGTCTGCATCTCCTGTTCCCGCAAGCCTCACTTGGATTTGATAAAGCAGATGAATGCTTGCAGGGCCTTGGTCATTCTCTTTGGAATAGAGAGGAGGAAAGATGTGATTTCCAACTTAAAAAAAGAAGAAAGAGGCTCTCCGCCTAATCACCCAAGTCAGCTTGGCCCCCAAAGTCACCCCAGATTGAGCTCTTGGGGTTCAGGTCTCTGTCCCTCCACAGATCCCCAACCCTGACCTAGTTATCAGTGACTTTGGAGCTTCTCTGGCTGATGTCTGCATGCAGGGAAATGTCTCTGCCAATGCAGAGGAAAAGCCTGATCTGGAACACAGAATAAAAGCTTTGACTGATATACTCATTTTATCAACAATTATTGATTGACTGACCAATGTGTGTGAGGCTTTGTGCTAAGTAATGAAGATACTGAAATGCAGAGTAAACAAGACACAGTTCCAGCCCATAGGGGTGGGGAAAAATTGAGACAAATATGTAGCCATTATAGTACACTGTTATAAGTGCTATGATAAAAGTAAGCAAAGGGCCTAGGAAGCAAAACCCAATAGCTCACTAAGTAGGCAGGTTCTGAGGGCTTCCTGGAGGAGGTAACATCTGGGCCAACACACGCAGACTAGTTGGAGTCAACCAGGGAGGGCTGGAAAGCATGGGAAGAACAGCATTCAGATGGTCAACAAAAATGTATCATGTGCCTATTATGTAGCCAAAGCTGGAGATAAAGCAGTGAATGAAATAGACAAGGTCACTGCTTTCATGGAGGCCAGGCATCAGGAGGGGAACACAAAAAAGTCAAAATAAATACAGCAGGAAATTTCAGATAATGACAAGTACATGAAAGACAACAAGATAGAGTAATAGGCTAGAGAACAACAAGGGTGGGGTATCCATATGTAAGTCGGGGTCAGTGGAGAAATGTGTGATGCAAAAACTTTGGCCATCCTAAGATCTATAGAAAGAGCATTCCTGACAGAGTAGACAGAAGAAAAAGGTCTTGAGGTAGGAATGAGTTTGGGGGTTCATTATGAAGAAAGAAGGTCAAAGTGGCTGGAGCAGATGGGGCACCGAGGAGTTTCAGAAGATGAGGTCAGAGAGGAGGGCTGGGGCCAGACCAGGTAGTGGCTAGCAGACACTGGCAAGGAGCTTTGATTTAATTCTGAAAGACTCCGGGAAATTTAAGCAACCAACCTGATCTAATTTGTTTTTTGAAATGCAATGGCTCAGAGAGAAAGAGAACATACCTTTTATGGAAAGCTGCAAGTAGTTCAGGCTGGGGTAAAGAGTGCAAGGCAGGGGAAGTCACAGTTTGACACTAATCCACTCTTTTACTGGGCTGAAGACTGAATTCTGATCCTGTGCACAGACTGAGCCCCGGTCAGTGTCCCAGAAAGGCTGCTAAGTCTTCATTTCAGCCGCAGTCTGACTCCTGATGCAGAGTTTAGTAGGAGCCCCAACCCGGTCAGGGCCCCCACCCCAACCCCAGCTGTAGTCTGGTCCCCAATCACAGACTGAACTTGGGCCACATAACCTAACTACCCGGGTACTGGCCTGTTCACACACTGAACCACAATCCAACCACAACCCAGTCTGTTCTCTGCTCCCATTCATATTCATTCATGCCAACCCTTGCCAGACTTTCGATGGGCACTCCAGGAAACTGGTTACTGGAAAATTGCTTGAAAACTATGCTTAGGCAGCATCTAACACCCTCATGATTCCCTTCATGGCACAAACCTAGAAATTGCTAAAGCTATCTGTCCTTTGAGTCAGGGGCCTCCTTCACATCCCACCCCTTCCCCCATCCTCATCACCACCACCACCACTACCCCTGTGCTTTTGGTTCTTCATGGTCTGACTTATCCTTTACTCAGAATTTCTAATGCGGCATCTCTAGCTGCAAGGACCCCACAAATCTGGACATATTTCCTGGTTCTCCCACACTCACCTCAAATGCACCGAAGAAACTTGTGTTCCTTTCATCCAATATGCTTCCTGAAAAAGTCTGGCAGGCTGCACTGAAGTACAGCCCTCTCTATCCCCGCCTCCTCCTTTGGGCTTCCCCAGTGCAGAGCTATTTATTTTCTGTCTTACATCCTCCCTCCTTTTGCTTCTCCCTGCTAGAGAGAAGAGTGCTGCCCAGAGGGTCCATCAGCAGGTACCACTCACTGGTTCTGGTTTTCTTCTTAGCTTCTGTGACTTGTAAGGATATGCCCAGAGGAGTGGGAGGGATGGGCATGGGTATAGGGGGTCTCCAGAGTCATTCCCAAATGGCCACTGCTGCCAGCTGGGATACTTATACCAGCTCCCAATGTGAAGTTATACAGGGGGATTTAGTGAGGAAAGGCTACAAGAAACTTATTTGCATGATCATGGCCTCTGTGAGGTACTTTTCTCCAAATTTCTCCCCAGGCTTATGAAACTCATCCAATGGAAAACCAGGATAAGCTTGCAAGGAGACGCCATGATTAAGTACCAGTTCATCTCCATCCTGCAGCTTACTTTCTCCCCTGTTTTCTTTCCCTAGGTGGCCCCTGCTCTAGTCCTTTCTGAGCCTGGAACCCAACAGACCCATCCTCTGTTCACCAAAGCCCTAGAACTATGTCTTCTCTGTCTCCCAGGCTCTGGGGCCTGTGTCTGGCTAACTCATGATCGAGGTCCCCAGGGACAGTGCCTCTGCCTTCCATTGCCTGACGGTGGGTTACTGAGGAAGAACATGGCTTTCTTAACCCTCCCTTATCCCCACACCAGCTATGTAAGACCAGTGTGCCTTCTGGTTTCTCTCTTAAGAGCAAAAATAGTGAGAGAAACTTTAGAACTTCACATTCAAATTTGAATGTGATGGTAAATACCTTACATTTTTAAATAAGTTAAAACCATATCTATAAATAAAGCAAAGTGATTTACAGTTGGTTTCTTCTTATTATTTTTTACTGACAGTTTTCACTGTAACTTTGAAATTCACAACACTGGGCATGCTAACTAAAGATATGCAAAAATTAGACCAATGTCAATTAGGGTCATTCCAACTCAGATCACATCGAAAGTACTGATTACAGGAACTCCTGATGCCTGCAGAGCCTGCAGCCTAACACTGAGACTCTGCAGCCTAAAACTCCCATAGCCTTAGATGACGTGAAGATGTTTTTAAAAATATACCCCAGGACTTCTACTTTCAGCCAAGATGGAGTAACAGGAAATAATACCCACCTGGAGGAAAAATAATGGACAATATATGTGAAACAATGGCCTGAAAGACACTGGGCATCAAGTAATGAAGGACAGTGATCCCTGAGAGAAGGGAAATAAATGAGGCAAACCCTATGGTATCCCCCAGTTTACTGCTTTGAGAGAGTTTTCAAGCTGCAGCACCGGGAAGGGCAATCCAGGCAGAGTCCAGGGGACATCCTGAGTTGAGGAGCTGGAGGTGAGAGATCTGGAAAATCAAGCTGGATAGAATTTGAAGATACAATGCCAGAGAGGAGAGATCTACACAGAGAGAGAATGCCAGAGATCTGTAGAAGACCAACATCAAGAAATCAGATGAATACTGGTTAGCATGGGCATGTGAGCAAGTTCCCCAAGGCTGAGAAAGAATCACCAGAAAAGATCAGAGGTAAGACTGCCCAGTGCTCACATAGGGGTGAGAATAATGACTGTTCCCACCAACCTGACTGGAAAGTCTCAAGATACACGGGGCACTGGGTAGAGAATATTGATGCGGCTTATGTGGGTAGTGGGGAATAATCAATCCTAGATTGAGCACTGCTTCAGTTCCACCTAACAAATCTTAAAAGCAAGACCCCAAAGAATCAAACTATTTCCAAGTAATTTAACTGCTTCCCTGAACAAAGATTATCTGTAAGTGTACAAAAATTTTCAGCACCAAACAAGGTAAAATGTACATTGGCAGCTGATCAAGTCACCAGTCATGCAAAGAAACAGGAAAGCATGGCCCATCATGCAGAGAATAATCAATCAGTCAAACAGACCATAATGGCAACCCAGATGGTAAAATTAGCATGAGGTGACATCAAAACAATTATTATAAATCTATTAAATAGGTTCAAAAGTTAAACAGAGACATGAAAGTTGTTTTTTAAAAGACCCAAATCAAACTTCTAGAGATGAAAATTAGAATGTTTGAGATGTAAAACTGAGTGAGATTAACAGCAGATTACACATGGCAGAAGAAAAGATTAGTAAAACTGAAGACATAGCAATAGAAACTATTCAAAATGAAATGGAGATAAAAGGGAAAATTTTTCAAATGAGAAATGGGAAAACTTCAACCAGCGTTATGTAAAAAACCAACATATACATAAATAGAGTCCCTAAAAGTCAACCCTACTACTAGATATATACACAAAAGAATTGAAAGCAAGGGCTCAAAACAGGTATTTGCACACCAATGTCCACAGCAGCATTATTCACAATTGCCAAAAGATGGAAACAACCCAAAGATCCATCAACAGAGGAATGAATGAATAAAATGTGGTATATAAATACAACATAATATTATTCACCTGTAAAAAGAAATGAAGTTCTGATATATGTGACAACAAGGATGAAGCTTAAAGACATCATGTTGAGTGAAATAAGCCAGACACAAAAGTACAAATAGTATATAATCTCACTGCTGTGAACTAGTTTAGAATAAGCGAAGTCATAGTCAGAAACTAGAATGCAGAGTGTTAGAGACTAAGGTGGGGATAGGGAATTGGGAGTTAACACTTAAATTGTTCTGAGTTTCTATTTGAGTTTATGGAAAAGTGTTGGTAATAGATGGTAGTGATGGTAGCCCAACATTGTGAATGTAATTAATAGGGGCAATTTTAGGTTGTATATATGGTACTTAGGATAAAAAATTTTTTTTTACTAGGATTGTACAACACAAACAGTGAACCCTAATGTAAATCATGGACTATAGTTAATAGCACAATTATAAAGATGTTCTTTCATCAATTGTGACAAATGTACCACACTAATACAAGGTTTTAATGATAGGGTGGTATAGGGGAGAAGACACAATCTAGCAATATCAGGAATGTGAGTGGTGACATCATCAAAGATTCCAGTGACATCAAAAAGACAATAAGGGAATATTATGAACATCTTTATGCCAATAAATCCAACAACTTACATGAAACTGAAAATCATTTGAAGGAAACTATCAAAGCTCACTCAAGAAAAATAAAATATGTATGTATGGAATTTGTAGTTAAAATCCTTCCCACAAAATAAACTCCAGGACCAAATAGTATCACTGTTGAATTCTTCAAACATTTAAGGAAGAAATAATACAAATTCTATACAAGCTCTTCCAAAACATTCAAAAAGAGGGAATACTTCTCTATTCATTCTCTGAGGCTGTGCTACCCTGACACTAAACCCAGACAAAGAGATTTTAAGGGAAGAAAACTACAGAACAATATCCTTCATTGAAATAAATGCAAAAATTATATATATATATATATTTCAGCAAATTTAATCCAAAAATATTTAAATGGATAATATATTAGGACCAAGGGGGCATTATCCCAGGAACACAAGGTTGTTGTTATAACATTTGAAAATCAATCAAAGTAATTCATCATATTAAAAAACTGTAAAAAAAGAAATACGATCACCTCCAGACTGAAAAAGCTTTTGAGGAAAATTCAACATACATACCTGTTAAAAACTCTCTGCAAAGTAGCAATAGAAGGGAACTTCCTCAACCTGACAAAGGGCATCTACCCTAAACCTACAGCCAATATCATATTTAATAATGAAAGACAGAATGTTTCTCCCCCCAAGATCAAGAATAATGTAGAAATCCACAGTTACCACTCTTTTTCACAATGCCCTAGTGTTTCTGGCCAATGCAGTAAGGCAGGAAAAACAAATAAAAGGCATCCACATTGAATGTCTTTATGCACCGACAATATCATCATCTTTCTAGAAAATAAAATGGAATATGCAAAAAGACACTGCTAGAAATAAAGACGGCATTTAACAAGGTTGCAGGATAAAAGAGCAACATAAAGAAATCAATTACAGTTCTCTATACTAGCAATGGATAGTCATAAATTTTAGTTAAATAAACAATAACATGTATAATAGCATCATATGGAAATACAAATAGTTAAACAAACTGAAAATGAGAAATTAAGTTGGAGGGTTTACAATACCCGAATTGAGACTTCTTATAAAGATACAACAAACAAAGCAATGCAGTACTGGCATAAAGATAGACAAATATATGAATGAATAAGAACAGAAGGTCCAACTGATTTTCTACAAAGTACAAAGGCAATATAGTTGGATAACTGGATATTCATATAAAAAAAAAAAAAAACTTTGATTCATACTTCACACCATATAAAATAAATAACTCAAAATGGATTATGGAGCTAAATGTAAAAACTAAAACTTCAAAACTTCCAGAAAAAACATGCAGGAATATCTTTGTGACTTTGGGTTTGGTGGTGAGTTTTTAGGTACAACACCAAAAGCATGATCCATAAAAGAACAAATTGAAAATTAGAGTTTATCAAAATTAAGAACTTCTAACTGCTGAGAGGATTAAAAAACAAGCCAAAGATTGGGGGGATAGGGGTATTCCAAATTCTATTTCTGATAAAGGACTTGGAGGTAAAATACATTTTAAAAATATAAACTCAATAATAGCAAAACAAACAACCCAAAAGAAAAATGGCAAAGAAGATTTACAGATGGTAAATAAGCACATGAAAAGATGTCCTACATCATTTTGTCCATTAGGCAAATGCAAATTAAAACCGCAATGAAATACCACTACACACCTACTAAAATGATTACAATGAAAAAGACTGACCATACCATATGTTGGTAAGAATGGAGGAACTGGTACTCTCATTCACTGTTGGTGGGAATGTAAAATGATGCAACCACTTTGGAAAACTGTTTTGCAGATTAAAAGTTAAAAATACATTTATGATATAATCCAGCCATTTCAGCCCTAGGTATTAAACCAAGAGATTAAAAAAAGTATATGTTCACACAAAAACTTGGACAAAAATGTTTTTGGCAGCTTTATTTCTAATAGCAAAACACTAGAAACATCCCAATGTCCATCAACAGAAGAATGGATAAACAAACTATGATATAATTATACAATGAAATGCAACTTAGCAATAAAAAGAATTGAACTGTTTATACATTTTACAACATGGATGAATCTCAAAATAATTATGTTCAGTGAAAGAAGCCAGAACCCCCTCCCCCTAAAGGGAATACATATTTTATGATTCTATTTATATACAATTCTGGGAAATGCAAACTAACATAGCGTGACATTAAACATACCAGTGTTTGCCTAGGGACTGGAAGGGAGGAGAAATGGGAGAGACGGGAGGGAGAGGTGATTAATACACTCATTATCATGGTTGAGGTGATGGTTTTATGGATATATACATATCTCAAAACTTATCAAATTGTACATTTAAATGTGTGCAATTTGTGTATATCAATTATACCTCAGTAAAGTTGCCTTAAAAAAATAAATTAAGTATACCCAGGGCTGGAGGCAAGAGATACTAAAGTCCCTATACCACAGGTCTTGGATGGTTGAAAACTCCCAAGGACGGATTCTATGGTAGCCATGGAGGTGTGACACTCAAATCTCCATTAAGAGAACCTGCTGCTGCCTCAGATTTCAGCTACTGCCTCTTTGGATCCACTGCCATGTTAGCAGAAAGGCTAACCCTTCCCCTAGGCTGCTCCCAGACAATGATTTAGCACTGGTCCATTCCTACCCAACGGGGAGTGTTCCAATGAGCAATCTTTGCTAAGGGACTCTCCTTCAGCCTGGCCAAAACTCTCTCAGAACCACACTGTGGTCTGTAACTCTTCCTACCCAATCCTTTCCCTCTCTCCTTTTATAGGTGTCAGACTTGCATGCTAGTGTGAAGATTCTACCTGCCCATTCCTATTCCCTCTTCCCTTTTAAACTACACAGGCCTTCTCCTAACCCCCGCAAAATTTCTTGCACATCTAATCTCATGTTGGCAATTGCTTCTCAGAGGACCTGAACTCACACAGAGGCCAATCTATCTGGGAAAGCAGCCTGTCTGCAGTCCCCTCAGCTCAGCTCGAGTCAAGGATCCTGATAATATTCCTCATTCCAAGAGAGGATTTTGGAAGCAGCGGTGAGTATAGGAGAATAATGCTTGTCTCCTAATCAAAAAGATGTGTTCTTTAGCATAAAAGACATGTCCAGGGACTCCTCCAACCACCAACAACCACTGGTCAGCAAAATCCCACAATCATCTCATTAACCCATTCAATAATCACAGAGGTGCTGGGATAAAACTCTGCAGGAGCCACAGTGGAGAACAGAGGATCTGTCAATTGGTCTCTGAAACCCGCCAGTGGTGGGTCGCCAAGGCTGCATGCACCACTCTGTGTGACTGACGGGGTGGGGAGAGGGAAAGGTCAAAGGAGAGAATGTGTATTTCCTTCTGTTTTGAGGATGCAAACAGAATTTGCGGATATTGCCTGAAGGATTATGCACACTAGAAAGATGATTGTGAGAGACTATGGCATATTCCCCAATCTTTCTAACAGCCATGTTAAAAAAGCAAACAACAACAACAACAAAAGGCTTAAATAGCTCTTTCCGGGACCAAGCAGCATAGGAGTGCAACACAGAGAAGGGAACACCATTAGGGGTTGACTCTGAGGTATGCTGATGTCACAGGTTCCTCTCTATGCCTCAAACCTGTGATCTCCATTAGAAAAGGACTGAAACTTACCAGGCTGTGATTCAGTCAGTCTGGGCTTCATCAAGTAACCTTCCACTCAGTTAAGAGTATAGGGACAGACAATAGTTTAAAAGTAAAGAGCACTCAAAACAAGAATTCAACTTCAACTTATTTTTTATTGAAGGAGTATTTAAGGTAAAAGGAACAAGTTTACAATGTAAAAATTAATTGACACGTTACCAAGCCTAGGAGCCCCTGCTCCTCCAGATGCAGCTGGACATGAGATCAGAGAGCTCCCCCTTGTCTCAGTTACAGAGTATTTATAGCACTTTTGATTTAGAATCCATTCAATCAAATCAGATTCTATTTTTATATTTGAACCCTGAGTGGTAAATTATGAGTCATGGACCATGAGTAGTAGATCAAATGAGGGTATCCACAGTGTTATCAGAGACTTAAACTTGGATGTCTGCAAAATTCTACTAATATTTCTACTAATTAAGCTATGACTTCTGTAAGAGCAATATAGCAATTTTTACTTATATAAAATCTAAAAATTAGAAAAGAGATTACTATTACTTATCTCTAACTTATTAATATAGTTTTCCTATTTCATTCTATGATTAGTTTAGCCATTACATCATGTTGATAAACATACATTTGATTAAAACTGTATTCAGCCTTGCTACACGACTTATGACTTAACTATGACTGAATTAACAGCTGCAGCCCATCCTGTTTTCTTTTTACACAGAGGACCAGATGGTTACATGTTATCTATATCTAAGAAGGTTGAGAGGGCCTTTCCGCTTTCTTGAAAATATTCACAGTTTTTTTTAACTGTTTACCTTCTCCTTCAGTATAATCTTCTGATATAGAAGACTCGAAAGATATGAATTATCTGTCCCAGTTATTGTAATCAGGCCTTTCATCTTTTCATCATTTGGAAATTGTACTTGAGTATTTTTAGGTAAAAGTTCTGTTAAATATGCTTCTATATCAGAAGGAATAACTGGTTCTTCACTATCAGAAAACCTCAGGTGGTATATGAGAGCAGCATAGGCAGAAGGCCTCAGTGTTCTCATTACCAGATTCCTCAGTGGAGATATTATCCTGTGACACTGACCCATTCGAGGCTTCCACACTTTTTGTCAGGTATTAACACAGACTTCAGATCTGAAGCTTGAGGGGTGCGACAAAAGAGCCCTAGAATTGAGTCACTATCCTGGTTTCTGCCATATGGTCTTAGGCTAGTCAGTTAACTTCTCCATGCTTTGGTGTGGTAGATTGAATTATGTCACCTGACAAAAGACATGTTCTTAATCTTAATCTGCATCCCTGTGGGTGTGAACCCATTGTAAATAAGGCCCTTTGAAGATACATTCCCAGTTAAGGTATACTGAACTTCTAAGACCCTTTTTATACCCAACGGAATCAGTGTGGGCCTTAGCCCATATTACTGGAGTCCTTTGTAAGCAGAAGAAATTCGGACACCGACCTCATAAAAAAGCCACAGGGAGGATCCAGAAGCCAGAAATCAGTGGAAACCAGAAGAGCAGACACAAGGGCAGAAACACAGTCATGTAATTAAAGACAGCGATGCAAGCCAAGGAGCCACAGGACTACAATGAGGAGCATCAGAAAGGGACAGATTTCAGAGAGAAAGCCTGGTCTTGCTGATGCCTTGATTTCAGGCTTCTGGACTCTGAAACTGTAAGTCAATAAATGCCAGTTGCTTAAGCTAAGCTGTGGTGTGGTATTAGCCCTGTCGGACAGAGACACTTGCCTTCCTCTTCCGTAAAATGGGAGTAAAATAAAATAATTTTCTACAATATAATGCTTTTATATCATGATGGATCATTAATAGCTGGGAAGAGTACTTTGTGGACTTTATAAACTAACACAGGTCCAACTACAGGCTAGAATGTCCAGAGGGGGATGGGTGGAGGAATAAGTGAATTGGTTTTTCTAAAGTGAACCAGAACTCACTCAGCCTCTCCTTCACTCTGGGAGGCTCTGGCCCAACAGCCACCCATCACCTTATGTGCCCAGCCCTGAATACAATAATTCCCTGTATGTTGACATGATATTTCACAATTTACAAAGGATGTTCACAGCATTTAAGCTTCACAACAGAACTGCTATTATAGTTTCTCATTTTATGGAAAAGGAGATGAGGGCAAGAGAGAGCATAAGGTAAAGATCCTTCATGACACTTCCAGGCCTCAAATGAATCTATTTTGTTTTTTTTTCCTGAATTTCAATGTGAGCTTTTTTTTTTTTTTGAACTGTCAGTTTCCAAGATCTGGAAATTAAATAAGCATACCTGGAATAAGAGGCCCCAGGAGATCCAGAGCCTCTGTAGTGCCATATATTGGTCCACCCCACACCCCATCCTGTTCACTGCTTCCTCAAAGGGATTGACATAAACTCCCTTCAATCAAGAACTTTAAGCATGTTTGGCAGACCAGCAAGAAAGGGATGGGAGAGGTGAAGATACTGCAACCTGCCACTGGGGTTGCAGGCAGGGGCTTTAGAGCAGGCAGGGAAGCTTGGAAGCCATGACAGAGGCGCCTGGATTCTTCATATCTGAATGAAGGTGTGGTCTGGCCTTTGAGAAGATGCAAACAGGAAACACAGTGCTTTCCTATCATTCCCAGAGACTGAGCCATACCCTAGGCTGAGCCCAGGCCAAAAATCTGGGCCTCTTACAAATTACTTCTGTTATGACAACTAGAACGTCTTCAATTTCCTACTTACACATATAAGCCAAGACCATACAAGCCTAACACCATATATCAGTCAATGCCCAGGAACATAGATGCTATATTCACACCTGTGTCATATAATCCACATCCACCAGACAAAGATAATATACACCAGCCTTATGCCCTAAGACAAAAGATTCATAAACTGTGCGCACACACATCATTCAGATATTACATTCACACATATATGTCCAAAAACACATATATCATGCAAAATGATTTCAAACCACAAACACTACGTACAACAGACATGTGCCCAAACATAAACACCATACATGCCCAAAGGTATGGCTGTCCCAATGCTACCATTTCACGCCCCCATGCTTTACATTGTACACATTACAAATGTGAACAAAAGATACAAGCAACATACTCACCCAGACACACACAAAGATATAGCTTACCATATAAATGCAGACACCAGCACACTCACATAGATGCATATCACATACCAACTAACAGATACCACATAAACACAATAAACACACCGTCAGAAACATTATTCATCCCATATATACATGCCAAGTGTTGGAGAGGATACAGAGAAAGAGAAACACTCATTCACTGTTGGTGGGAATATAAAATGTTGCAGCCACTTTGAAAGACAGTTTGGTGGTCCCGCAGAAAGTTAAATATAGAACTACCATATGACCTGGCAATCCCACTACTAGGTACTAAGAATTGACAGCAGAGACTCAAACAGATATTTGCACACCAATATTCATAGCAGAATTATTCACAATTGCCAAAATATGGAAGCAACCCAAGTGGCCATCAACCGATGAATGGATAAATAAAATTTGGTATACACATATAATGAAATATTATTTAGCCACAAAAAGAATGAAGTTCTGATACATATGACAACATGGATGAACCTTGAAAACATAAAAAAGACAAATAGTTGATGATCCCACTGATATGAAATAATTAGAATAAGCAAATTCAGAGACTCAGAAACTAAAATATAGGTTACCGGGGTCCAGGATGGGGGTAAGGAATGGGAGCTAATGCTTAAATTGTACAGAGTTTCTATTTGGGTTGATGGAAAAGTTTTGTTAATGGATGATGGTAATGGTAGCACAACATTGTGAATGTAATTAACTGCACTAAATTATATATTTTAAAAGGGGAAATTTTAGTTTGTGTATTTGTTATTAGGATAAAATTAAAAAAAAGAAAACCATAGGGCTGTACAAGACAGTGAACTCTATTGCAAACCATGGACCATTTTCAGTAGTGCAATTATAAAAATGTTCTTTCATAAATTGTAACAAATGTACCACATTAATGCAAGATATTAACTATAGGATGGTATATGGAAATGCAGTTTTCTATGTATGACTTTTCTGTACACTTACAACTTCACTAGTGAAAACAAAAACTGAAAAGAAACTTACAAAAAAAATACCTATACATGCCAGGGCACAGCTAACATACAGTCACCAAGAAACAGCTGGCATTCACTCCATGCCTGCAAACGGAATAAAAATCACATAAACCCACAAAATCATAGACCTACACACCACTCAAGTCACAATCAGAAGATACAGCCCCCTGGTGCACAGTTTCTGGTAGAGCCACATAGATGCACACTCACAGGCATTGGTAGCTTCCACATAAATATAGACAGGCACATACGGAAATTTAAATATTTCATGTGCACTTTCTCCTCTCTAGTCATCATCTCCCTCCCCTCCCTCCAATTACTATAACCCAAACGCCTTTATTAACCCTAGTTACCATTCTGTAACAATGTTGGGGTCTAAACAAGAAGCTTCATAGCACTGATGTCTGCCCCCCAAGACACTCACTGGCACTGACACATGGGAGCAAGTATAACTGAAATCATAAATCATGAATGAATCATGAGATGTGGCATTTACAGCCTTGCCTTCTAGACACATAGAAAAGACTGTGTGTATTTTCTATTTAGGAGAAAAGGAGAAGGCAAGGCAACCATAATAGACCATACATGCAAACACCATTCATAGATCTTTCTCCAGGTTGGCCTATCCAGACTGGGTCATCACTTCTTTTGTTTTGGCACAGGATGGAGACAAGAATCTAAGACCTATTTAGATAACTAGAAGCAGACAGCCCAGTGAGTTAGATGCTCCAATCACCAAGATGTCACACAGGATCCTAATCCTCCCACATTTGGTAGGGACTAAGGACACTGGAGAGGTTACCTGCTCACCTGCCATCTTATGAGAACATAAAGAAGACATGTGAACGGATCTCCTTGGTCTTAGCTCCATAGACAATGGGGTTGACCACAGGTGGTAGCAGTAGATAGACATTAGCCATAACTACATGGAGCAGTGAGGTGGGGCCACCCAGCCTGTGCACCACTGAGAGCCCAATGAGGGGCACATAGAAGACCAGGACTGCACAGAGATGGGAGATGCAGGTGTTGAAAGCCTTGAGTGCTGCCCCCTGAGAGGACAGCTCCAATACGGCCCACAGGATGAGGATGTAGGAGAAACCAATGAAGAGGAAATCCACACCCATGACTGAGAGGATGATGAAGAGTACATAAACTACATTGACTGTGGTATCAGTGCAGGACAGCTTCATAATATCTTGGTGCAAACAGAAGGAGTGAGTGACAGTATGTGTTTGACAGTATGACAACCGTTTCAGGATGAAGGGTAGTGGGAAGAAGAATACAAATCCCCTGGCCAGGGCAGCTAGTCCGATCTTGGCCACAGTAGGCCCCGTGAGCACAGAAGCATGGCGCAGAGGGTGGCAGATGGCCACAAAGCGGTCCAAAGCCATAGCCAGCAGGATGGCTGACTCCATGGCAGACAGAGCATGGATAAGGAACATCTGGGTCAAGCAAACATTAAATTCGATCTCCTGGATGCCCGTCAGAAAGAGGCTGGCCATCTTGGGCATGGTGACAGAGGAGAGGACTAGATCAACGGTAGAGAGCATGGCCAAGAAGAGGTACATGGGCTCATGCAGTCGCCTTTCCACACGGATGATGAGGACGATGGCCAGGTTGCCCAGGGTGGCCAGGGCATACATAAAACACAGTGGGAAGGCCAGCCAAAAGTGTACATTAGGCTCCAAGCCAGGGATGCCCACAAGCAGGAAGTATGCTGGGTGGACCAGAGTTCCATTTTGAGTGGCCATGATGGGAACCAAGATGTGGGGCTTCTGCATCCTAAATCCAGTATCTATGAAAGGGAAGAGGGGGAACATCATTTAGTCAAGATTCAGAGTTGAAAGAAGACCTATAAGGAAAAGGCATTGGAGTAGTGATGTAGAAATCAGATAAACTAAGTCTATCTAGTAATTTTGAACCCCAGACTCTCTCTGCTCTGATTCTCCTTATACACACCCGTCTGGATACCCTGAACACTGCCCCTACCCTCAAAGGCCCCAGTGCTATGTGAGCAGAATCTATTGCTGTCCCATCAATTTACGGTGAAGGCCTACTTGGAAAACATGTACAACAGTCCTTCATTTTCAGAGCTGATGTTATGGACCAGGGGCATTGCTTTCAGCCACTCCTCCAAAACAGTAGATAGACTTGCACAGAACCTTCCACACTGACTCAGCTATCTAAAGGCATTTCAGAGTTAGGACTGGTTTGGGCCCAGAGGGAGAGGCTCAGTCTAAGATTGTTTTTAAAACCCACTCCAAACTGATTTAGGGAGTTAAAGATGGAGGTGCAATGTGGGCAAGGTTAAAGCAGGGGCTCTGTCTGGGACAGGATTTCAAGAGACAGGTTTTGGTTTAGACCTGAACAGCATTTCTCAAACTTCCCTGATAAGAATCATCAGGGGTAGTTGTTGAAAACACCATCCCCCAAGTTCTATTCCAGACCCCCAAATCAGAATTTCCTGAAGAAGGGGCCTGGAAATCTGTTTAAACAACAGAAATTCCCTTCCCCCCAAGTGATTCTTTTTATCACAGAAATTTGGAAAAAGCTTTAGGGGGAGAGAGGTGTGGCTCTCATTTTGAGGCCCAACGTAGACCAGAATCTGCCCATATGAGAATCAGTCCCTGACTGTGCTTGGCTGTGGTATGAAAGAAGCAGATGAGCTGAGACATGGAAAGAAAATCAGGCAGTGCTGCTGCCAGCAGGGTCCTGCATCCTCAGACACACCGCTTTGTCTACCTGCTCTCCCTGGGGAACACTCCAACATGCCAGGCTCAATTGTCTTTCTCTATGCAGACCACTCTGTTTTAAATCTCTGTCCTGAGATCCGGACCCATATAACCTAATATTGCCTCCATATTTCTCCCTGGTTATACTCTAGACCTCACACTCATCATGCCCCAAAGAGGACCCGGTCCAAACCTCCACCTGGCTCCCTTCTTGATCTCAGTAAATGGAACCACATGGCCACCCAAGTCATAAGCAGACGCCACCCTGATTTCTCTGCTCTTTCACCCCCATACATTATGTTGCTGTTCCAATTAATCTATCATGGACTTTTCTCTTGTTTGCCGCCCCACCCCAAACCCCCACCCCCGCCCCCGACTTCATTATAACCTCTCCCCTGATTACAAAGAGAGTTTCCTAACTGGCTTCCCGGCTTCCAAACCCAGCCTATTCCAGTCCACCTTGCACACTGCTGCCATCTAAACAGCAACATTGGACATGTCAGGATCCTGTTTAGCAAGTTACAGGTGACTCCCATAGCCCTTAGGATAAACTCTGGATCCCAAAGTCTGGCATTCAAAGCCCTTCACAGTGTAGTGCCAACTTAATTTTCCAGCCCAGCTTCCCTGTTTCCTCTGCATTACCAATCCCCCCACCGCATGCACAAGCAAACGCAAGTGTGCCCCCGCCCCACACACACACCATGTCTTCCCCGCTCTGTAAATACATTCCTTTGACATATTTCTTCAGTGAAGAATAGGAAGCTGGAATTGAGGATTCCTGTCTAAGTGGGTAAGTCAAGTTTGGAATGGGGCTCACACGGGTTTGAAGAAATTCCTGTTTCGATAGGTCGCTGAGCAAGGCAGCTGTAACCCGGGCAAGGTGCACGCGGAAAGGATCTCTGCCTCTCTAAGCAGCCAGGCTGAGCTCTCCTTAAGCAAAAGCGCCCTCCCCGCCTGGCCTGGGCGAACTTCCCAAGGCCAGGTCAAGCCGCCTCTCGCCACTACTGCCTGGGCTGAGCCTGGCGTACTCACCGCCAGTGCCTCCTCTCCCGGCAGCCTCCTATATGGAACCTATCTAGGGACCCTAGGGAGTGAGAGGGGCGGTGAAAAGTGAAGAAGTCGAGGTTCCCTGGGACCGCTACACAGCCCAGGTGCCCAAGGAGAGCTGAGCCCTGATGGCAAATCCGCACTGTCTTACTATACCCAGACCAACCCAGGAGCCTAGGGGGGCTGGGGAGCGCCGTGGGGTGGAGAAGAGAAGAGGAATGACCCGGGCTTAAAGAAAAGGAGCAACTGGAATGCCGGCAGGGGCGCACACCAGAACGCACTACCCAAACGGAGCCGGAGCTGTGCTCAGAGGTTGCTTCTCGTTTCTAGATACTGCCCTCTGGTGGTCATTTATGGAAGTTGCAGCCTCTGGCCCGCCCAGAGCAATGGCTAGGCGGATGACGCTTCCGGGACCAAGAACCTAACTGACCCCCAAATCTGAGCTTCTTCCACTACACTACGCTGCCCCTTAGCACCCCTTCCTTCTCAATTCAGTCCTTCTGTGCGCCACTGATCATAATTCTCCTGTACCTCCAGAAATGAGAGTTTGCAATTCCCAGCCCAACTACTTACTAATGGTATGACCACCCTATAAACCTTCATTTGCTATGCAAAATCAATGAGATGCTCGCAATTCTCTAGTGAGTGTGCTCTTTATTATTAGTCAAAACTTTAAGAGCCAATGTAGAAGGAGGATATCCAGTTGAGACAGTGCTACAACAGACAGAGGAAAGATACGTATTTAGAAGGAAGAGT
Organism: Choloepus didactylus; assembly: GCF_015220235.1. Classification (NCBI taxonomy): domain Eukaryota; kingdom Metazoa; phylum Chordata; class Mammalia; order Pilosa; family Megalonychidae; genus Choloepus; species Choloepus didactylus. The sequence goes on from NC_051312.1 coordinate 84,119,089, forward strand.
GGCAAGAGCACAGAAGGCTGCTGAGAGATCAAGCAGGTAAGGACTGGAAGACTGGTTCCTTGAGAAAACTTGTTGGGGTGGGTTGGTGGGGCTAGAATCCTGAAAGCAGCTGAGGGAGGAGTGAGTGTGTTGGGAAGAAACCAAGAAGGTGAAGTAGGCAACTCTTAAGAATTTTGTATGTGGAGAGAAGGAGTGAAACAGGCAATATTTGAAGAATAGATAGCTCTAGGCAGAGTTTTTAAAATGTGTACTTTGAAGCTAGAAGAGTTTGGACAGAATTAAATGTCTGCAGGATGGAGTTAGTAGAGAGGCTTTCTGTCCTTTTTACCTTTCTGACGGAGTTCTTCAGGGCTATGACCCAGGTAGACCCTCTGTCCTTCCCCCTCTATCTAGTATCCGTGGGCAATCTTACCTACTCCCATGGCTTCCATCACCCAAACCAGGCCAGGTCAATCTCCTGAACTCCAGGCACATTAATTAAAAATGGCTATTGGACATTGCTATCCCCTCAACTCAGCACATCCAGCTAAACTCATTATCTCTAATCCCCAATCCATTCTCTGTTCCCTGACTGTTCTATGTTCCTGTTATAGAAACGGCTTTTCTGCCTAAGCCAGAAACCTAGAAGTCATCATCCCTGACTTCTCCCTCTCTATCTAACCTCCCTCCCTCACCACATCAATCAGCCACCAAGTCCTCTTTCTGGATATTGTGTGATTGAGGTGATTTGTCTCTATCTCTATTGTGTGATTGAGGTGGTTTGTCTCTTTCTCTATCTCCTCTGCCTTTATTCCAGTCCAAACAAAAATAATCTCTTGCCTAGATTATCGAATAACTTGTTCACTGGTCAGCCTCAACACAGATCTTTCCTACCAAGCCACTGTCCACACTGCAGCCAGTGTGATCTTCCAAACACACAAATCAGTTTAAAGCACTTTCTCATTGCCTTTAAAATAAAAAGTTGAAGTTCACACTCCCTGACCTGGCTCATAAGGCCATCCATGAGCTGCCACAGTGCACCTCTCCATCCCCATCTCTAACCATTAGACATCACTTTTTGCATTCAAGTTTCAGATGCACCAAATTTATCCCATTCCTTCAATGTGCCATGCTCTCTTGCACTCTTCTGCATTTACATATATTTTTCTTCAAGGTCAGAATACTCATTCTTCCCCCTGTTCGTTGGATTGATTCTTAGCCTTCAGGCCTCTGTTTTAACATCCTTTTCAGGAAAACATTTCTTGAACCCTAATCTAAGTATTATTTTTCAATACTCATCTTTGTAGGGGAAGAAGAGTTGGAGTTGGAGGCATATGTTTAAGAGGGGGACAGTTTACATAATCCTCTTTCATCTACTCTTAAGGCAAAAATGTTTGGCCCTGCTGATGAGGTTCATTTGTAACTCACAACTCTGTCTCTTCAACTGAGGCATGTTGAATGAGCAGTTCCCCTTAAATTCTTGCTAGCAACACTAAGCATCAAGCTGGCACAAGTTTGGAATGGAAGTTTTGCATGGGAATATTTCAAGTATTCATTTTCCACTTGTTCCAGTGATATGAGTAATCCCTTAACAAGGAGGGTGGATGACTTAAAAAATAATAATATAAACCTATATTTTTGTTTCAATATTTTTTACAAAAAAGAAGGAAAAAACTATTCAATATAAATTGAGTTTTAAAAGATTCCAACCAATAAAGGGGAACTATGGCTAAGGATATACGCAAATATTTTCTTTCCTGTGGCTGCTATAACAAACTTGTTGGCTTCAAACAACACATATTTATTCTTCTACAGTTCTGGAGACCAGAAGTCCAAAACAGTTTCACTGGGCTGAAATCAAGGTGTTTCCCCATTTTAGGTGTTCTTTTAACAGGAAATCTTCCCTGTAAAAAAAAAGTGTTCTCTCGTTTCTCTGGGTGTGCAAACACTGCTTATAAATATCTGATGCCACTGTTTTATTTTTTTTAATTAGGAGATACTGATGCATGCATCATTACAAAGCCATACCCCCATGAAAAGAGCATAATTTTACCTGAAGGTAGAAAATGATTCCTGCATTAATAACCCATGATAAGGCAAGAAACATAAATATATAGCATATAGTATAAGAAATAGAAACAAAAAAATTGACATTTGTGAATTAGGTGATTATATATGTAAAATATCCAAAAGAACTTACTGATAAATAATTAGAATAAATAAATAATTAGAATTAATAAGTGACTATACAAAGGTTGCTGATACAAGGTCAATATACAAAAATCCACTGCATTTCTATATACAGTTAGACATGTTTTTTTTAAAAAAAACAGCATATAGAGTTTCATAGAAAAATCACAGCCTAAGTATAAATCTAACAAACAATGCACAGGAACTCTTGACAGAAAGCCACAAAGCATCATTAAAAGAAACTGAAGAAAACCTAAATAGATGGAAGAAAAACTTGCCTGCCTAGACAATTAATCAGTTTTGCTACCATTGCAAAAAAATCTAAACTCTCAGGGGCTTTCAATAAACATCTCTCACTCCCATGTCACATCCGTAGCTGCAGGTGGGTTGCCAGGATTCTGCTCCTTGTGTCTTCTCCTCAAGGACCCAAGCTGAAGGAAGGGCCCCCGTTTTGATCATTTCTTTATTGTAGCAGAGGCAGGAAAATGTGGAAGGATGCAATGTCTCATAAAGCTTCTCTCTGGAACTGAAACACTCCGCCTCCAAGACAGTCACATAGCCAAGTTGATAATGGACTGGGAGGCACCATAAGTCACAAGGCAATTGATGTGATTGTATATTACCCTCATAAGAAGGGATAAAATAGATAGGAACAATAATACAATCTACCATGGATAAAGGCATTTGGCCCAAGTGCTGCCAATCATACATACCTGTAGGAAGAAAACTCAGAAGCTAGGAGCATAAAAGAGCAGATAACGTATGGAATCATTCCAGTGAAGGGTACAGAAGAATGCCTCTTCCAGAGACAGCAGAGGTAGATATCTAGAGGCAGTATCTAGTGTCCAGGTTTGGGAAAATGGTCTAAGTTGACTATGCTCAATGAAGACAGTAGTGGTATCTCCACTGGCGTGAACCTGCAGGGTAATTCGATGAAGTTCTTGCCTGCATGATCAATGAGCTACCTAATATTCTCTAATAAGTCCCTTTTCTGCTTAAAATGGGTTTATGGTGTTTTCAAGATTTTTTTTATTAGTCATCGTTTCAGTTACATGTTCTAGGTTGTCCTAAGAACTCCCTGAAACTTTGCAAAGTGAACTATATGAGAAACTTTGTCTTAAAATAATACACCATTGGACTTGTTGAAGAACTGACACTTATTCAAATGCAAGATAACATGCTGGAAGAGAAAACCAAACTCAACCCTAATGCCTAAGCAAGAGTTCTCTGGCTATAACTGAGCAAAACAAAAAGAAATGGGAAAAAAAAGATTCTTTGATTTTGATTTTTCCATGGGAACAGGGTAGTTAAATTTATTTGGGGACTTCAGTGTCTGAAGATCATTGGTAATGGGAGAAGGCCCAGATTATTCCATTTTCAGGAATTTTTAGTTGTTAGCATGTATTAATTTGGAGCATGCTATTATTTGGAGCTTATTTTACAGTCCTTCTTCTGTGACCCTCATTGGGTGAAGTAGCTGAGCATAAATTAAGGTGTGAAAATGACAAGGGAGCGTTAGCTTCTAAGGGTAAGGCCACACCCAAGATTTGAGGTGTTATTTTAGGGATTTAATAGTTTTTAGGTCAGATCCCTGCAATGCCTGAATCCTACCTTGGGCTAAAAACCTCACCTTGCTGAAAAGGTCTTAGAGGGAGATATATGTACAAAAGAGGCAAAGAAAAGCAAACTATCATTGTATTGGTATCTTGGCCTTTAGCCTATTATATTGAGCTAGATTTCATGGATTTTATCATTTTAATATATGTGACTCCCCATTGATAACTTCAGCGACTGAGTGTAGTCTTCATTCTTGGCCTAGCAATCACCCTGGGTGACATGTGGATAACCCATTCATTGATCTAGACTCCCAATCTCTTGACCTGACTTGATTACCTCTAGTATATATAGTATATCTCTCTCTGTGCCAGTTTGAGTGTATTGTGTCCCCCAAATGCCATTATCTTTGATGTAGTCTTGTGGGGCAGACGTTTTGGTGCTGATTAGATTTGCTTGGAATGTGCCCCACCCAGATGTGGGTGATGACTCTGATGGATATTCCCATGGAGGCGTGGCCCCACCCATTCAGGGTGGGCCTTGATCAGTGGAGCTATAATAAATGAGCTGACTCAAAGAGAAGGAACTCAGTGCAGCTGTGAGTGACGTTTCGAAGAGGAGCAAGCTTGCTAGAGAGGAACATCCTGGGAGAAAGCCATTTTCAGACCAGAACTTTGGAGCAGACGCCAGCCATGTGCCTTCCCAGCTAACAAAGGTTTTCTGGACACCATTGGCCATCCTCCAGTGAAGGTACCCAATTACTGATGTGTTACCTTGGATACTTTATGGCCTTAAGACTGTAACTGTATAGCCAAATAAACCCCCTTTTTATAAAAGCCAATCCATCTCTGGTGTTTTGCATTCCACAGTATTAGCAAACTACAACAGCTGCTCTACTTTTTCCTTATCTGTAAACCCTCAGCTATCGTAATTCCTTCCCAATCCAGTGGAGCTTCAGTGTCCTGTCAAACACTCTTTTTCAAAGCACTTTAACATGCTTGCCCCATCCCCCTTTGCTCACCATCATCTGAAAGAACACTGACCTGGAATGATATGGCATGGTGCTTTCTCAGGGCCCACCCCTAGCAGGTTCTCCTTCTGACTGCTCTGCTACTACCCAAATTTAAAGGGGAGCTATTTCCTCCTCCTTTAAATTTCAGGCCTAATACTGTATAAAATTTAGTGAGGCTGTGGTTCATACGTCCTCAGAGGGAGAGAGAAGTCAAACAATTAGGGACCTCTCAGCAAAGCAGGTTATATGAAATGCAATATGTTCAGTCTCTGGTCTCCATCTGGAAAGTCAGTCCCGGGGGAATTTCTGCCAGCTCCCCAGCCCTTTCTTAGCCCAATCCCCACACACTTCCTGCATCCCCATACCTCTTTCCCTGTCCCACATCCCCTTCCCAGTCCTTGCTTTCTTTCAGTGCCACTCCTCCACCAGAGCACAGATAGGCATCACTCACTTGCCTTGCTGCCCTGATCTGTCTTGGATTCAGGGTAAAGGGTTGAAGTCTGCAGCTACGGCTGTGGAAAGTGTCCAAGACAGAGCCTCATCTGGACACAACTGCCTGCCTCTCACAGACAACTGGGCACCTCAGAGGAGGCTGGGAGGAGAGCATCTATCCCTGGGAGGTGGAGTGATCTGTCTGATCACTTAAAACCTCTCCTTCCAGCCTTTTCCTGGTAGACACAAGCCCCCACCCAACAACCCTAGGATACCATGTTTTCAGGGCCCTTGTGAGTCATGGCTGAGGAACAAATTACAAATTACACATGAAAAAGATCTCTCCATTAACTGTTTTAACTTCACTGAAGCTCCAGAGAAGTGCAACCAATTTGCTCTTGAGCTCTTTAGGGCAGAAACTGTGTGACTCATAGTTGTAACACCAGCATCCAACCCAAGGTGTTGCAAACAGTTTATGCTCAATAAATGTTTAAAGCTTCTGGTTTCAACTAATTCATTCACTATTCTATTAGACCAGCCATTTCTCCAGGACCAGGTAAGGCAGATGGTCCAATTCAGACCTCAACTATCTCTTTCCTTTTTTTTTTTTTTTTTTTCATTAATTGCTCATGACTTCATTTGTTTCAGGAATTTTCTAGGCCTCACTCTCCAAAATTTCAACATTACCTGGGCCTTGACATTGCATGAGAATACAGAATATCAGTCTCAACAAAGAAGAAGATATCATTTGGAACTGGGTTTCAATTTGAGCCTTTCCTTATTATTTTCCAGGCAGGGCAGGATGTGCCTTCATTTGCTTGTTCAGTTAATACCTAAGTATCAGACAAAGGACAAGGTCCTGGGAGTACAAAGGAAAACCTAAATTACTGCCTGAAGTAGCAGCTTATGTGTTCTCATACATGTGCATGCCCGTATGTGTTCAGGTAGGGGTATTGGGGAGATTAGTTATTTAAAGTCTTAGTTTGTTTTAATGACAGTTTGTGGTCAGGGGTTCCATCCCCACTCCACCAGCTTCCAGTATCTACCTCTTACTTTATAGTGGGGGAAAGATGTCTGCTTAAGTATTGAGTAACAGTTCGCCAGGAATTCTGCCAGGAAGGTTTTTACGGGAACCTACTAGCTGCAGTCTGGAGTTACGAAAGATTGCGTTATCCTCAGAGAACCTCAAAAGGTTCTTGCCGAGTTCACTGCATGTGTGTGTCCATTCCTGAGCTGGAAGCTGGGTCGGAGAACCAACCTGCCTGATCTCCTAGACTACTGAATTTAACATGGAAAATTGGTACATGAACATGAGGTCCAGTGTTATAACCTGAAGGTACAAGATTAACTCTGAGAAGCCACTAGTCTAGCCAGAGAAGCAGCACACAAGAGACGCCAAGGGGTTCCCTGGCCAGAGACCCTGCTGGGCCTCTCCTAACGCAGGGTCCGGCGGACTCTTTGGAGAATCTCCACCCTTGGCCCTGTCCTCCAGGAAAGGCCGCGCTGCTCTGGAACTACGGCTCCTCAACAGTTTAAGGAGTTCTGAGCGGGGAAGGAAACAGAAAAACTCAAGACATAGAGAAGATAAGACCACGCCGAGAGGCGTCCGCGCCCATCTCCGATTGGCTAGGTTGCCCTAATCCCTATCTCTGATTGGCTGTGTTCACAAAGTCACCGCCAGCCCGGCGGATACCGGCGCCTGGGCCGTGCCCGCCACTCATTGGCTCCGGTCTTGTGGGCGGTGCCTGGGGGGCTGAGGGAGAGGCTAGAGGAGCGGTTCCGAGTCGGCAACTTCTTCCACGGGTTTGGGGCTTGGATTCAGCGGGTGAGTGCTGCTCTGTCGGTACCCGCCGCTTTGACGTTGCAGAAACTCCATGTGTCCGTTTTCGGTGTCCCCCGCGGAGCGCTAGTCCGGGCTGAGGAGGGAGGTGGGGAGACAGCCGTGCTGCTCTAAATGTCGGAAGTCCTGCAGGCTCACTTTCCCCGCCCCCACCCGCCCGCTGCCCTGAGGTTCGGCCCCGAGGTTCTCCCGGGTGTTCTGTGGCCGGGAGGTTGCCATACCCCTCTGCTCCCGAACCCTGGAGGTCATTGCCTTCCTCCCTCGCCCCTCCTCCCCTTCCCACTCTGGTTCCTCCCCTGGTGTCTTTTCCAGGCCCCGCCCCTCGCCTCTGAAGCCCTTCCCAGACCGGCTCCCCACCCTGCCAAAGGCACAGTGAGGATGAAAGACGCTGCATTCCGGCATAATATAATTTAGTTGAAGCAGATAAACGTTTAATTATTTGTCTTGTTAAAATAATTTATGTATGATCAAACAACAAGAAAGCAGGGTTTATCTTTAAGAGCAGCAGACACGTGTTCCCAAATCTTGGCAGAAGACACCACTTTTAACTTTTCTGTGTTTAGGTCATTTTTGACCTGAAACTTAAATAGTATACTTCTAGCACATTTCTTCATCCATCATTTTGATATTTCTTTAGCCCACTTTCCTATTGCCACCTTCTAAATTTTTTATTGCTATTTTAGTTCTGTTGATCTCCCAAGCTTTAAATAATAGACATCAACCTCTATTGTCAACTTTGGACTGGAGCTCAGGGTGTCCCACTGTATTAAATGATGAAGATTTTGACACTTCTTCCACTTCCAGCCTACCATCATCTAATTTAATTCTCATGTATTCAACAAATATTTGAGACACCATTCTAGGTGCTGGGAATAAAGTAGTGAACAAAGTGAACACTGTCCCTATCCTCATAAGACTTCTAATGTCGGAAGTAAGATGGTGAACAAATACATTTCAAATACATGTTAAATGCTGTTACATGCTATGAATAGAGCAGAGTCATGAGAAGTTGTTAATTTTTATATGGAGGTGAGGACAGGCTATTCTGTTAAAAAGAGTATTTCAGGTGGAGGGAACAAAGAGTGTCTTAAGATGGGAGTGTGCTGGGTATGTTTGAGGAACAGTAAGACCGCTATGGCTGCAGCAGAGTTAACCAGAGAGAGGGAAATAGAGAGAGAGAGGGCTGATGATGAGGTCAGGGGTAGCAGGAGCACAGATGATGTGACTACTGTAGGCCATTGTAAGGATTTTAGCTTTTACTCTGTTTGTGGCTTTGGCTAGAGGATAGTGGTGTAGGGTTTGGATTCTGGATATATTTTGAAGGTAGACCTGGTAAGAGTTGCTGATGGATTGGATATGGAGTATAAAAAATCAGAGTGCATGAAGACTGCCAGGCTTTTGGTCTGAGTAGCTGGAAAAATGTATTTATCATTTACTGAGTGCTTTTTCTTTTTCTGTTTATTTCTCAGCAGTCGTTTTATAGGTACAGTATCTTATTGAATCTGAGGAAAGTAAATTATTTCTTTTGTTTCTTTCTGTTCCTTATTTTTGGGGGTCATTTGTGTCTATCTTGGTCTTTGTGTTTTGTGCTTTTGGTTTTCTTGATGTAGCTGGTCATGTTTGGTTGTCTTTATATTTAAGAACTGGGAACTAGATTTATTTTCTTAGGTGGCAGATGTGAGTTTCTCTTTTGATGCGTCTGACTGTTTTGTCCATCTTGGTGTGGCTTGTCAATTGGTAGGCTCCCTTTAAAGTGAACAGTTAGAGAGCCTGTTTGGGGGGCCCTGAAATGCCAAAACTCATGACACATTAGAGATTAGCCCTGAATCTTCCCAAGAACTTCTCTCTTGAGAGAGCAGAGTCCTCCAGATTTCTTTTTTGCCTGGTGATAAAATGCTAGGCCGCTGTTTGCAGCAAACAAGGAAGGAGAAGGAAATTTGGAAGGGTCAATTAGAAGTCTGTTTATAGAAGATCTGCATCTATCAGTCCCTGTGCTTTTGGCCCTGTGTTCTGACTCTTTCAGGTTCAGGAGAGTTTTTCCCATTGTGTACTGAAATTACTTTTTCCCCATTTTCCTCTTCTCTTTCTAGGATGTTGGACCTCCTAGGTTGATACTGCTGGTTTTTGTTTTATTCTCTTTCTCTGCCCCCCTCCCCCTCACTTTTTTGGTCTCCTTTTTCCTTTGGCTTTTGTTGCTTTATGTTCTTGCTTCTTCCCTTTACCCTTCTTCTGTTGTCACATGTCTATCTCTGACTGAATTTCTCTGCCTCTGTCTTTCCTTTTTAAAGACCCTTGTGATTACCTTGGGCCCACTTGCCAATCCAGGATAACCTCCCTATCTTAAGGTCAGCTGATCAGCAACCTTAATTCCATAGTATATGCCACCAAGCCTAGAATCTCCCAGATCTTACCTGCAGATCCACTCTGTCCTCCACTCTCGTCCTTTTTACATTTCCAGACAGCAGTTATATTGCTCTGTTTTATCTCTCAACAGAAAGTTGATAAATCATGTATCAACTTTCTGTTGATCTCCTTCCTAGTCTCTCTGCTGTTCTTTTATTATTTTATTGAGGGCCTCAGAAGCAAGGTACAGTAGTTTCCTATTGCTGCCATAAAAAAATATCACAGATTTAATGCCTTAAAACAATTCAAGTTTATTATCATACAGTTCTCTAGGTTAGAAGTCCAACAGGGTTTTACTGGGCTGAAATCAACATGTTGGCAAGGCTGTGTTCTTTCTGGAAGCTTCAGAGGAGAGTCTGTTTCCTTGTCTTTCCAGCTTCAAGAAGCTGCTCACTTTCCTTGGTTCAAGGTCCCTTCCTCCATCTTCAAGGCCAGCAACAGTGGGTTAAGTGCTTCTCACCCTCATCACTGACCCTGCTTCTTTGGCCACATCTCTGTCTCTGACTCGGAACTTCTCTGCTGCCATCTTCCATTTTTAAGGACCTTGGGCCCACTTGGCCAATCCAGGATAACCTCCCTATCTTAAGGTCTGATCAGCAACCTTAATCCCATCTTCAAGTTTAATTCTTCTTTGCCCTGTTATGTAACAAATTCACCACAGGATTCAGGGAATTAGGATATGACATCTCTGGGGAAGCAGGGTGGGGTGGGGGTGTGTGTATTATTCTGCCTACTGTAGAAGAAGAACTTAGTTGTGCTTAGTCTACCATCCTGTTTTAGAGAAGAGGCAGCTGAGACCCAGAAAAGGACTTGGGCTCCATCTCTTAAATATAGGGCTCTCTGGCTTTAATGAACTAAAAGTTCTTTGTAAAATACCTAGCATAACATCCACAGTCATAAGCCTGTGGGACAAGGGAACTGAGGAGCAACTTGGTGGTAGAAAGGATGTGGAAGTCTAGAGAAGGGAAATCTGCCAGCAGTAGGGTAAGCAGGAGCCTTGCTCAGGGCGGAATTTAACTTGAGAAGACCAGGGATAAGGGAGAGAGCAAGGCAGGTCATTTTCAGCTGGGAGAACAGCAAGAATCTAAGTGTGGTTGGGTAGAATGAATGGACATGGGGTATATAAAAATGTGTGGAAGCTACTCTTTTTGCTTGGCTGGGCATAGGTGCAGTTTCAATAGTGAAGGGAGAGAGATTTCTATAGGGCCCCTGAGATAAAGCTTGTGTGGAGTTTGGACTGAATGCTGGGGAGCCAAAGTAAGTTCTTGAGTAAGTTAATGATTTAGCAAACTAGGCTTTGGGATACTGGATCCCACAGTTTAGTAGTGATAGTGGGAAGAGGAAAATCAGGAGTCAGGGAAGCCAGTGAGAAGGCACGATCTGCTCATGTCCTGCAACAGAGAATCCTGCAAGATCTCCTTATTGCCCTCATTCAGGAAACCCTACTGGACCACCCTAAATCAAAGTGATTTTCTCTCCTCTTGAATTTTTTTATACCTTGAAGCTTAGAGAGATTGTCATTTGCCTAAGAAAGAATGATGGAACCCAGAACCAGGCATCTGTAAAATGAGAATAATAATGGTTTCTGTGTAGGGCTGTGAAATAAACTGAATTAATCCATAGAAACTGTTCAGAACAGTGCTGGTGTTTCGTGTAAGTGCTCAAGGAATGCTAGTCACTATTATTAGTGTATAATAGACTCTCAATTACCTAACAAAGTATAAAAGTATTGTGGGCTTAGGAACTGTTTCCTATGTCTAGCTGGTTTATTCATTCAGCAAATATTTATTCAGCACTAACTACATGACAGACACTGTTCCAGGTACTCAGGATACAGAAGTGTCTAAGACCAACCTGGCTTCTCCCTTTACAGACTCTGACTGGTAAGACAAACTTTCAAAGTGAATAAATAAATATTTCCAGGTGAGCCAAGAACCTGGCATTGACCATGGAAGTTCCATACCCATGTGTGCTCTGGGAAAATCTCAGATTCCTTGCCAGAGTTGTGATGTCATCAAAATGAGTTTAGTTATCATCAGATGTCCTTTGTTTTTATCTTCTAAAGGAATGTTATTTCATCTCTATTTCTAACTTATCACTGAAGGCTGAGGAGAGTATCATGGCTTCTCAAATAATAACTGTTCATGGCTGGAGAAGTGGCAGGGGTTTACAGGATGTGGAGAAAGTACTGTTATTTTCCTTTGGGCTTTATATGTCAGCGTGCAACACAAGAAAACAAATTATGCATATAGTTTATGTATAATTATGCATAATGGACTTCTTGTATATTACCTTTTCTGCACCTTGAAGTATGTAAATATACATGTAAACATACCAGAGAGTGAGGCTAGAGTTATTTCTGTTCTCAATTTTGTGTAATGAAGCACCACATTGTGTCCTTACCCAAGTTCAAGAGAAACAGTGTCCTGACTTGGAGAGTTTGATTGAGTGACTTGGGAATGGATTGGCAGAGTGAACCCTGAGGAGAGTCAGAAATGACCAAATAAGTAAAAACTGAGAATACCCAATGTCCACTCTCTTAGGAATCCCCAGGTATCCTTTCCGTGGTGTAAGTCACCATTTCGGTTGTGAAAGCCTGTGCTTATTAGGCAAGGTCAATAAAAGATCCAAAGGAAGAAGTTTTTTCAACCACTAATTATCCCTTTTCCTTGTCTTTCTGTTCTTTGTTACCTTTTTTCTCTTACTTTTCTTTTTCTCTTCTCAGACTTCACTTACCTCTTCCTGGTTTTACTCATGTTCTGAGGAGGGTATGAGAAGGAACCATGGATTCTGTAGCATTGGTAGAAGCCTTTGTGGAAGAAGTGGCCTGTCCCATCTGCATGACCTTCCTCAGGGAGCCTGTGAGCATTGACTGTGGCCACAGCTTCTACCACAGCTGCCTCTCCAGACTGTGGGAGGTTCCAGGAGAATCCCAGAACTGGGATTACACCTGTCCCCTCTGTTGCGCTCCCATTGAGCCTGAGAACCTGCGGCCTAATTGGCAGCTGGCCAACGTTGTAGAGAAAGTCCGTCTGCTAGGGCTACATACCGGAGAGGGGCTGAAGGGTGATAATCTGTGAGCTCCATGGGGAACAGCAAAACATGTTCTGCAAAGAGGATGGCCTGGTGATGTGTGACACCTGCAGTCAGTCCCCAGAGCACGAGGCCCACAGTGTCATACCTATGGAGGATGTTGCCTGGGAATATAAGGTGAGAGATGACCACTTCGTTGTCTCTCCTACCCCTCACTTGGCATTCTGTAGATCAAGGACTTGACCAGGGGCTCCAGAGGGGAAAGAGAGCTAATTCCTTTGGCTCCTCACACTCACAGATCCCTGTGAGCTGATATGCTGATCTCTGCCTTACCTTGCCTTCCTGACCTTCTTTGACTCCCTTCTCTCCCATTTTATTCACACACCCCAACCCTGACACCAACACGGCTTAATGCCTAACCCAAAGATGATTTCAGTACTGGGAATTTGAAGGTCAGTTGGGTTTCAGTTCTGGGCACCTTGAATGAGTTTGAGTATGAGATGATTATATAAGTAGCCAAAACTGTACCTGTCGGAATCTGCAAACTTCTAGCAAAGCTACAGAGTCATCATTTGACTTGAGCTGATTCATCTTAACTCCCTCATTTTCTGGGAAAAACTGAGTCCCTGAAGTTTGAGATGATAATTGATTTTAGAGCTTTGGTGAGTCACTTAGCACTGAGTGAAAGGAACTAATCTAGCATTCTAAGATCCCTTCTGACTTGAGGGTAAGTTAGTTTGAGAAAGAGCCAAGGCTAGGAATAAGGTCTTCTTGCCCTTTGGCTGATGTTCTTTCTCTTCTCCCAAGCCCTTTTTTTTTTTGACAAGTAATCTCTGATGTACTCGTTGCTCCTTCGAGGCCATGGATCACCTACTGAACACTTCTTCTGAGATACCTAGACCATTTTTATAGCTACCCTTGTCGGCTTCCAGCTTCCAGGCCTCTTCTTCCTCTTCCTCTTGCACATGTCCATGATAGCATGCCTTTATCAGAATCACTAATTATCCCAGTGATTCTGTGATCCAGTGATCTAGTACTGGTCTTAATTCTCTTTCTTGGAATTGAGGTTAGAAGGCAGGAGTGTAAGATAAATGCCTGAATTAGCTATTTTCCTGTAAGAGGAGAATTTCTAAAAAATTTAAGATATTCTCTCATTTGTATTGTTTTTTGTTTTTTTTTTGTTTTTTTTTGTTTTTTTTTTTTGAGCGTACTGAAATAGGGAGGTAGTATAACATAATGGTCAAGACCTGGGTTCAAATCCCAGCCCAGCCATTTACTAGCTGAATATCTTTGGGAAGGTCACTCTTTGAGCCTTAGTTTTCTTATCTTCAAAATGGGGATAATACCACTCTCATTGAATTGTGACTATCAAATGCATGTTTAAAACATAAGGCATGTATGACATTTGGTAAGTCTTCCATAAAATGATTAATATTATTACCAGAGTACTTTATGCTTTCCAAAAGTAATCCCTTGTATTAGTGTTCTCGGAAAGTGCTTCTCAGCCTTTAATGTCCATATGAACCCCCAGGGATCTTACTGAAATTCAGATTCTAATTCGGTATGTGTGGGTGAAGTCTAAGATTCTGCATTTCTAACAAGCTCCCCTGTCATGCTGATACTGCAGACCCACTTAAATCACACTTAATAAAATTCTAGAAGACCTTGGGATACAAGGAAGGTAAGGATAAAAATAAGCATGGATAGGAAGGTCCAAAGTAGTTTTCTGCAATATGGAAATGGCCCTTTTCTTCTATTTTTCAGAAACTTAGAGACTGTGGGAAGTTATTCTCAAAAAAGTACCTTGGATGTAATCTAGGCAGGAATCCTCTCGCTCTGTGCCATTCCTTTCCTCCCGGCATTCCTTCTGGCCCACTGTGTGAGAGACACTGGTTTCCCCATCACCTGCCAATGCTAGAAAGCCTCATTATCAGCCCAGGATGCCTGAGGTGGCTTCTTCTTGTATTTATCTCTTGCAGTGGAAACTCCATGAGGCTATGGAACATCTGAAGAAAGAGCAAGAAGAGGCCTGGAAGCTCGAAGTTGGTGAGAAGAAACGGACTGCTGACTGGAAGGCAGGTTGCCACCTGGGGAAATGAGTTTATTTATTGTCCTGAAGCTGGCCCATAGTGTGTAGTAGAATGTGTGGTAGAATGTGGGTTTTGAAGTCAGGGAGCTCAGGGTTCTAATACCAGCTTTCCCTTTACTAGGTGTGTGGCCTAAGGCAGGCTACGTAGCCTCTCAATTCCAGTTTCTTGTTCATAATGGAGGGATTACATCTGGTCTTTCTCACACATGAGAAAAGAAAAGTACATGCCTCACATATACATTAGTTCACAGTGTTGTGTTTTATGCAGTTCTTTGCAAAGCATAGTTTCTGTTCTATTTTCCCCAGTTAGTCCATATTTGGTAAGTGTTCAATTATTAAAATAGTATTGGGAAATCACCTCTGAAATTAATATGAGGCCCATAACTAACAAAGCAGCAGAACTTTTGATCAACAGCAGGTAATAGTGAACTGATCTAAAAACAGTTTGAATTGGTATAATACCAGCAAGACACAAAACCGTCTAACACTATAGTTAAATTACATTGCCTTGGTCACTTAAGTATAACATATCGAGTTATTATTATGAAAATGGAAAATAGTCTGTAACATACAGTACTAAGATAATATCCTAGACCCTAAAAGTAATAGTAGGACCCAGAAGCATCCCCTGGAGCTATGGGAACAGAAAAAAAGGAAAAATAGTATCCTTTAATTTTGCCTACAGCGCTTGGCATTGGTTGGTACCAAAACATTCTAGAGTACATGTGTATGCATGTGCTAGTATCCTCAATCCTGGGTGACCCTGACATTAACAATATCATGCTGCTTTCCCAGTGTTGGCTCTGCAGATACAAGTGGAAACCCGAAAGCAGAGTATCATATGGGAGTTTGAGAAATATCAGTGATTACTGAAGGAAAGACAGCCACCAGGTCGGCAGTTAGAAGTGGAGGCAGCTGCAGTTCTGGCCAGCCTAGAGCAGGAGGAGAGGGAGACCAGGCAGAAACTGGAGTCAAGTCATGAAAAGCTAGCGCAGCAAAGCCGGATCCTGTGGAGGATGAGTGCAGAGCTGGAAGAGAGGTCACAGAGGCCTGTCCGGTGGATGCTGCAGGTGAGTAGCAGTTTTTCTGAGAACCCTAAGTGAGAGCTGAATATAGCTTGGGACTCCAGGAGGGAGGATTAGCTAGTCTTCAACAAAGCTTTGTCAGTACTCTGTACTGCCAGACATGAGTCCGCCAGCTAACATGTGCTCTCCTACCCCTTGTTTGAAAGATGGCCTTGCCCGTTATAGCTTCATAGATGACACAATGCTCAGGCAGCTCTGACATCATATCCTCCTGTCTTGAGAGGAAGCCTGAAATCTGCCAGTCTTGCAAAAGCTCAGCCTGCTCTGCTACTCTTCCATAGACTACACCCCCTGTCCTTCTGCACACCTTCTCCCCGCTTTGCTGTCTGCCTCCCTTTCCGATAGAGAAAGCTCCTCCCAGAGCTTGGTGTCTGGTCCCACCAAGGAACAGCACATACTTACGTGCTGCATTTTTTTCTCCTTCTAGGGTATTCAGGAAGTCTTAACCAGGTATGTTCCCATCCTCAGAGCCTCTATGCAACCCTGTAAGGGATAGTGGGACCTGACTAGAGCCAGAAGTAGAAAAGGAACATAGACGCAGTACTTACAAGAAATCAGGTGCTGGTCTGCAGTCTTCTCCCTCTCACTTGGTGGTGCCTAGAGATTTGTTCATCTTTCCTATCTCTTCTTGGTACTTGGTCAAATTCACTTCAGGTATCACCATGAGGACAAAAGACTGCATATATCTCCATTAGCCCTCTAAGCTTTAAGTCTCAGCCCATCTCCTTTGTGGCACACCTTTACCTCTCCAGCTGTCAGACTCACCTCTAACCCTTCCCACAGCATGGGAATGCAGATGTTCTGGTCTCTGTGCTATGAATGGTTCAGGATCAGTCAAGTAATCATCACACTCTGTTTTGCCTGGTGTTGCTGAGGAGGGGTACTTCACTGAGCATGTCCCTGGGCAAGCCCCTCTTCCCTATCCTAAGGGCAGGCCCAAATGGCAGAGCTAGGACTTCAGGCCCCAAGGCTTACCCCTCCTCTACCAGGAGCAAATCTTGGTGCCTGCAGCGGCCAGAACCGGTGTCCCTAGAGCTGAAGACAGAGTGCCGTGTGCCGGGACTAAGGGATATCCTGAAGACTTATGCAGGTAATGGATGCTGGGGGAGATTTTGATGGGCCCCTCCAATAGAATGGTTTAGTGTCCTCAGGATACCCCATCTAGCCTCACCTCCACCGTTTAGTGGGAAATCCGTGGCTGTATTTATCAAAGAAACATCATCCATTCCATACCCCCGTTTTCCCCTCACCCTGTCACTGTTACCAACCAGGATCTTTTCTCCTTAGCTGATGTGCGCCTGGATGCAGATACTGCTCACTCCTGCCTAATTGTATCTGAGGACAGAAAAAGCATGCACCGAACAGAAACTGCCAGACAATCCTGAGAGATTTTACCGCTACAATATAGTCCTGGGCAGTCAGTGCATTTCCTCAGGCCGGCACTACTGGGAGGTGGAGGTGGGAAATAGGGCTGAATGGGGCCTGGGAGTGTGTAAGGAAAATGTAGACCGGAAGGAAGTGGTCTATTTATCCCCCTACTATGGATTCCGGGTGATCAGACTGAGGAAGGGAAGTGAATACCGGGCAGGCACCGATGAATACCCTCTCCTGTCTTTGCCAGTCCCTCCGTGCCAGGTGGGTGTCATCCTGGATTATGAGGCCCATGATATCTCCTTCTACAATGTGACCGACGACGATGCCCACATTTTCACTTTCCCCCATGACCCCTTCCCTGGACACCTCCTGCCCTAGTTTAGTCCTTGCTACACCATAGGCACCAATAACACCACTCCTCTGGCCATCTGCTCCCTGGATGGGGAGGACTGAGAGTCACCATTCTAGCCAGATGGACCTTCACCTGGCCTGCAGGGGTCTTGAGGGACCCTGACACTGACAAATGTCCCCTTAAGCTGAGCTGGGCCTAGAATCCAGGGATTCCTCTGTCTGACCTAGTCATCTCTTGCTTTGGGTTTAAGTCTGTCACTCAACACTCTTGTTAAAAAGCTGAGGCCCAGTCATGTGAGCCTTTCTTCCCTACAAGAGAAACACAGCAGGGCTGATGGTGAGGATCTGAGCATTCCTAAGACAATTTATTGGTGTTAAGAATCAGGACTTCATCCGTTCTGTAGCCTGTGCTTCTCTTCCCTGGTCCCTTTTTAGTGATATAATAAAGTTAGCGAAGATTAGGAAGTGGATATTACCTTTAGAAAACTCTTTATATGGGGTAACAAGCAAGAGAATACTGTCCATATCCACATCGGATGCTGATACCAGTCAGAGGATGTTTCATCTGAGGTTTTGCTGTTGCTAAGCAAACCATATCTAACCCTAGCTCTCTGGCCTCCTGATTAGAGAAATGGAATACTCAAAAAATATGGGACTTCCCAAGTCCATCCTCTTGGTTGTCCCCTCTCAGCAAGAGCTGGACAAATTGTTTTATCTCAGACCAAGGGGACCTGCGTCCTACCCCTGCCTCTTTAAGTGGCTGGAGCAGAAAACCTGTGAGACTGGGTTTTTTTTGTTTGTATTTTTTTTTTTTTTTTTTTCACTTTATGAATGAGGAAATTCGAATGGCCTTACTGAAGCAAGTTATTTCCCATAAAGCTGTTGAAAAAGATTATAAAGCATTTTTCATATTCAAATAAAACAAGATTGACAAACTGGCTTCTCAAGTCACGTATCTGCTTATCATTCATTGCATTTGGGTATCAAACATCTCACATATTTGAAAGGCTTTAAGTTCCCTCATTGGAAAAGTGGGGATAATAACTGCATGCTCCCCTACCTCACGGGTTGTTGTGAGGATCACAGATTTGTCCTTTACTTTTGCTCCTCTCTCAAGTATAGAGGAAGACAAACCATGGATATGTATGCAGTAAACTTCCCATCTCCCCATCTTAGAGCTAGCATCTTCACGGCAGTGCCTTTGATTCTTAGGGCCTCTCCTGAGTGTCTGGAGCCCTTTTGACAGTACCTATGCCAGTAGCAAACTCTGGACCACAATTGTATATTGTGCAACTGATTATATGCATTTTTCTGTGGATCAGAATGAGGACTGTGACCTCAGAGTGCAGAATGGAGATAATGAAAACAGTAAAATGAATAGTAAGACTCCCTCACCCACGTGCTAGCTGGGCTAAAGCTTGGGTCTGTTGAGTTCAGCAAAGCAATCTTCATGCTTCTGGCAACTAGATAGTATTCTCCCTGCCTTTCTCTTCTCTGAATCTGTGACAGGAGGAATGGGAGAAGGGAAGTATGGAGAGAAAACATAGAACTAGGCCAAAAAAGCTGAGTTTAGAATCATTGTAATCATAGGGAATTAAGACTATATCTAGGATATTGACCTTAAAGTAATTGTTATATGAGGAGAGTAAGGCTGTACAGAAGTTTGTCACTAAAGCAGGGTCTTAAGAGTATGATGTAAAGTGATTGTGACTAAAAACAGACTGCATATCAAGCATAGGGGAATTACTGGTTTGGCTTCATTGCAAAGGGATACAATATATGTGACATCATTTATTTTCACCATGAAGCTATGTAATTCAACCTCTGATGTAATTTAAGCTTAAAGCTAGTGATTCCTAGGTTAGGATGAACAGCAAAGTTGATGCTGACTTAGGCATAGGCAGAAGGAAAGTATCTTCCAATTATCTGTTGTAAGAAATAGCAGAAATAGTCTTCCTCCTTTTATTGTATTTTCTGTTTACATATGAAGGAGGTAAATCTGGCTAAAATGGAGAAATAAACTCATTCTACCCACCATGCTTCCAAGTTTAGATGTATTTAACATTCTATACTGTTTTAGTTTATATAAGGTGAGTGACCTTCTCCTTTTCAATAGAGAAAACAGGGTAGAATTAGATTTTTTTTTTCTCCTTGAAAATAAGCAGTAGAAGGGGAGAAGTTGCTGGATGGGTATAAACTGGTAAATCACAGAGCTGGTCCTGGCAAAGAAAGGGTTGAGCTGACCTATGATGGTGGGGCCATGTCTTTGGGTGGGTGGACTCCCCAGGGAATTGTTTTGTCTTATAAAGCTGAGAAATAGGTTCTTGGAAAGCAGTTCCAGTCATGTGCATGGACATTTAGCAGAAGAGGCTAGGGATCAAATAAGTATTCTTGTACTATGGTTTTTTTAGGACAAATCTTGGAAAGTTCATAGAAAAAGAGGATTATTAAGTTGTTAATGTCATCAGACCTGAAATGAATTACAAAATGGAATGGCCTCATTTACTGTGTGTGAGTGTGTGTGTGTGTGTGTGTGTGACATTTGTAAGCTGATTTGGGTACTCTGATTTCTTGTTGGAAAATTACAAGGTTAAATGAATCCACATTGTTTATTTCTCATTGATTTTTAAGACCTCCAGGCAAGAAGATGGAAGTTCTTAAGTGTATGAGAACCTTTACTTTAAGATGGTTTCTCATACTTTCCTTCTAATAAGACCATGAAAATAAGGACTTTGTTTGCCTGCTTCACCTTTGTAGCCCCAGTCTAGCATTATATATACTATATTGTATATATATATATTTATTTGTTAAATATATATATTTATTTGTTAAATGAGGGAATTAGAATTCATATGCCTAAGATGGAAATGAAAATAAGCTCTTACTCATTGAGACATGAAAAACTGGAGAGTATTTAATTACAACCTGTTTTAAAATTATTTTGATGAATAATTTCTTTTACCGTGACCTTCAAAAGTGGTCCAGAAGGGAAAGAGCAGGGTGCCATGTCGAGGGCAGAGTTCCTGCACTGCTCCCTGTGATGCCTCAGGTGGCATCTCTGACTTGACGTGGACTGTCATTCACTACGAGGGAGGGATGCACTTTGCCCACCCTTGTGTTACTAGCAGAGAAACCGATGAGCGCACTGCCTGAGCCTTGGAGGGGAGAGGAAACTGAAAGGGAAGGGAACCTGCAAAAGGGGGAACAGGGAGGAAAATCCTAGGGCTGATAGCATCCCCCGGCCCTCCACAGGAAATCCAATCTCCATTTTTTCAAGCAGGATTGGTTATAATCTCTTAAAAATCTCAACATTGAGGGAGTCTACTGACTGTGAGTGCCAGGTACTAGTTAAATAAGCACACACTGCTTTGTATGATAGAGCAGGGGCTGTATCTGAATATATTGTGAGAAGCACAGGATATTCTGTTTGGGGGTAGCCATGGCAGGAAACCAGGTCAGTTTGGGAAACATTTTGTTCAGTAAATATTTTGAGTACCAAAAATAAGTCCTGGCTAGATGCAGGGAATACTAATGTGCAAAAAAATATATCTGGCAGGGCAGACTCCTGCTGGAAATGCTGAAAATAAATTGTATTTTGGATGGAGGTTGGACTATACATTTATCTCTGTTAATCAGATTATTTAGTGCATTGAATGTTCTTTGATTTAATGGACATAGTCAATTCAGGGGGTGATTATGGAGAGAGAATAGTGTGCATTTTCAAAATGGGTATCTTATCGAATATGCTTAAACACCTGATGATCTTGTTTTGTTAGGGGGTTGCAAGGGAGAATTTCTTCTTACTGCTGTTTTGAACCTCAATGCACCGTTGTCACATTTTTAGAGGCCAATTCCTGCTCCGCTGATACTCTTGGTAGGTAAACAAGTCCGAGATTAGCAACAGGCACGGGTACAAAGTTGTTCTGTTTGGAAGAGTTATCACATGAGTGCTGATATACACAGGACTGTAGTTTCAGTAGAACCTAGAAGTACCCCCTTACAATTATGGAATTACAAATTTATCATTAATTGTATACTTTTTTTAGTGCATACAATATGTCAAATGTGTTAAGTGCTTTCCATTTATTATTTCAGTTAATCTTCAGTGCTCTTTCTGAATTAACATCCCACCCCACCCCCCATCAGTAGAAAGGAACTTGACAATAGACAGGTAAAAGGATATAGGAGTTTCTTACAGAACTTCATAACAGAAAATGTACTGGGTATCCAGAATGAATTGGAACCAGAGACCTAAACTCAAAGCCTTTTCATTCCATCCCATTAATAAGCTTCTCTTCTGTAAGCCAAGTCTTTTTCCAGGCAGCCACCATCAGTGATCCTAAGTTTCTGTCTCCTCAGATCAAGTGGTTGCATTTATCAAAGGAGAATAGGGAAAGATTTTGGTCCAGGAGTGAGCATGTGACCCCAGCTGAGTGGATTCATCAGTGGGCCAGAGGGCAGGACATAAGTTAACAGATGCTTCCATATAGTCCCATGAGGAGGGGGCAATTCTGAGGAGTGCAGACAGGAAGTTGGGGACCAGACATTTTTTTTCATCATGCAAAGGGATAGGATTTAGTAGGATATTAGGTTGGAAATATGGGTCAAAAGCTAAGGAAAGAAAAATGCCCATTCTGTATTCTCTGCCCAAGTCTATCTCAGATAGTTATTGTTTGAAACCATTAAAAATGTTAAAAAATCAGCATCATTTTGTATTCTTGCTAGAAATTGAAAAGTCATGCAAGGTTACCCTTTGCAACTTCGTCTTAGAAGCCCTGTAGCTCCCAGGTAAACTGAAGCAGTTCTACATATTTCTAATGCATCTTTGAAGCCGGCTGGTATGCTTAACGTCTGAATAGATTTTGTGTTCACAAACCCAGGTTGGAATGGTCAGAGAGGCAGCGCATCAGCAAACCCTGTGTTCGCTCCCATATTTGTTTGGTCTTCAGGCCATAGATGATGGGGTTTAAGGTGGGTGGGATGATCAGGTACAAGTCAGCTAGCAGCACTTGGGTGTGTAAGGGCACCATGTCTTGCCCTAGCCAGGCCACATAGATGGATGCCATCCCAGGTAGGTAGTACAGAGCCAAAACCCCCATGTGGGAACCACATGTGCTTAATGCTTTCAACTGAGCGTTCTTAGAGGAGAGGCTAAATGCAGCCTGGAGAATCAGTTTATAGGAGGCACCAATGAAGGCCATATCAGAGCCCACAATAATGGAGGAACCAATCAGACTGTAGAGACTGCTGGGCATGGGGTTGCCACATGCCAACTTGGTCATAGCTATGTTCTCACAGTAGGAATGGAGGACCAAATTGGAGTCACAGAAAGGTAGATGACTCACCATCCAACTCAGTGGAGTCATGAATATGATGGCTCTGATGATGATGGCCACACTCATTCCCAGCACCACACGAGGTGTGAGCATTCTCTTGTAGTGTGGGGGCTTGCAGATGGCTACGTAGCGGTCAAAAGCCATGGCCAACAGCAGCCCTGTTTCTACAGCTGTAGCTGCATGGACAAAAAACGTCTGAGTGAAACAAGCATTAAAGCTGATGGAACTGTCTCCTGAGCAGAAGATGCTCACCATCTTGGGCACTACAGAGGAGGCCATAATAATATCTACAGCAGACAGAACACATAGGAAATAGTACATGGGCTCTTGTAGAGTAGAATCCAGCCAGATTAAAGTCACAATGAAGGTGTTTCCTAGCAGAGCGACAGTGTACATGGCACTCAGTGAGATAGCCAGCCAAAGACGTGAAGGCTGCAACCCTGGGATACCCACAAGGAAGAAGGTGTCAGGAGTTTCCATTGTGTGGTTGTAGGGTAGCCCCAGCATCTCAGGTAAGACTGCTTTCCTATTAATGCAGAAAATGATGTAAAAAAAAAAAAAAAATGATGCAGTCCTATAGGACTTTTTCCCAGCTGTGGTATTGGGAAAGCCTGGCCATATTCTCAGCTAAGTGAACTATAGTGTCAGAAAACTGACATCTGACAGAATCATTGTGCTCCATCTTCCATCCTCTTTCATCTTCTTTTCCTTTTTAATTTCTGTTCATCTTTCAAGAGTTACCTCCTTTGGGAAGTCTTCTTTACTCTATCTCCTCCTGCATCCCATATTCTGGTTATGTCAGGTACCTGTCCTCTGGGCTTCCATGACACGTCCCATGCTGATGTCTGAGGGACCTAAATTGACAATTTCAATACAGTGTAGTGAGCGTGTCACAACCCACCCTCCCTTTCAGTTTGTTGTAGGCACTTAAGTGTGTGTGTCTTGCTCACTGCCTTACACCAAATGTGTGATGCATAGCTGTGGTACACAAGTCCATTAAAAGATGTATGCATTCATTACAGTAAACAGTTTCCACCAAACAAATGAGCAATCAGAGGACATAATTCATGTTTATCTTTCATGTTTATATTCTCAGTTCCTAATACGTGTTGAAAGTAACAAAACTTCTTGAGCTCGGACATGTCACATTTTCACCCTCAATATCGTGCCTAGACAAAACATGAAAGAAGCATTGTTCTGGTTGAAGAAATAGATGAAAGGATTCAGGAAAATAAGATAATTAGTGGACACTATCATTTCCCATAGGAGATAAACTCCCTCTGGAGATACTTATAATTTCTACCTTCTCAACATTTCAGCCAGGATTTTCTATTGAGGTAGGTTCAATTAATAGATTAGATAACTGTAAATAAAACTTGAGGGACTACCTTATAGATGAATACCACCCACCCTGAGTAGGTTTCTATGGTTCTTCAATATGGCTAACTCCTTCTTTATGATAAACATCCCAGATATTTTCGACATCAAAAATGCTTTATGTTTTAGAAAAGAAAGCACTCTTTAAATGAACTTAGTATGTTTAATACTGTGCTGAAAAGTATGGTATGCATAATCTGAGTGTTTTTCTCCATTTATAAAATAGGTCAAACATCCTTTCCATATAAGGCAATTGATATAATTAAAATGAGATTAAATATTTTGCCTGAGATAACATAGCAAGTAGGTGGTAAATTTGAGATTCAAATCCAGGTATTTCCAGATCCTATTAACATCTGTGACGCCCCCTCCCCCGCCCCACGTTGTGGCCATCCAGACCAGATTATTAGTCAAGGCAACAGCTATATATACTAGCAAAACAAATTTTTTTTAATGTTGGGGGCCTCACTAAGCCAGTATTGATGAGACAGAGAGATACTACTCTCCACTACTGAGAACCAAAATCCAATGCATTAATTTCTGTTTTTCACTGCATTAATCCTCTGTCTGCCTCATTCATTTGTCACCATAACATATAACATGTTATAACCTGTTTGGGCAAACCTGAATGTAAGGGGTCAGCATTAAACTACCATTCCATTCTTGTGTAGTATCCCTTTGGTTACTTTCTCCTTGGGGTGGATGGCCTCCATGATTTCATATGGTTTTCAGGCATGTGCACATTCCTCTATCCATCTGAGAACACTCTTTATAGGGTCTTCTTCCTCCAGTGGTATCACTCAGTCTTGGGGACATTGGTTGAACTTCTTTTAGGAACCCCTAGTTTCTCTTTCCTTGAATATGGCATAGAAATCCTACATACTTCAATGTACCCCACTCAAAAATAGTTTTTGGCCTTAAATCATCAGGAGGCAGGATATCAAAAAGGCTAAAAACAGTGGTTCTTGATTCAGATTCTCTAAACTGAAAATCCTGTTCTGTCACTTGCTAGCTGCTTTGCCTTGATCAAGTTATTTAAACTCTCTAAACCTTAATTTGCTCATTGGCAAGATGGAGATAATGGCCCAACTTCATAGGATGTTTGAGATTTAAATGAGAAGCTATGTAAAAGTAGTTAACTTATACATAGGCACTCAACAAAAAATGAGACTATTTCTCCCTGCTTTATCCTGTAGTCCTAGATTGCATACTCTCATGGGTCAGTGTGACTTGGAGGCCAAAAATTTATAAAGCATCTCAGCCTTGCATTGTCTGAAGCCTTTCCCTTGTCCTCCCACAATCACTAAAAAATCACTGAGGATGTGTCACTCGGTGACTGTACCATGAGGTTCTAATCTGAAGGCCCTCTTCCTTTTTCAATCTGTTCCATTATAGGGCAGTTCTCAAGTTTAGGGTTTTTGTATTTTCTTTGTCATTTCTGTGAGAAGGGCTCCTTAGATTTGCCCACAATCCATCATTAATAAAAAAGCTAGAGCGGTTAACACCTCTGCTGCCATATAACAACTGTTGCCAAATTGAAACGGGATGGGATTAAGGATGGAATGGAAGTGCATATGACAAATATCCTGTCTTCAGGCCAAATCTCTGCTTCAAGTTTTTTCTGTGACCATCATACTATTCAGAGCATTTCAGTTCCTGGGTGAGAGCACTGGACATGTAGCCTAGTCCCAGACTTGGACTCAAGGTTCCAGGTATGGACCAGACCGTAGTAAGTACAATTGATAATCTCCTTCCTCAAACACTCCCTGCCCTATTTTTGCATCTCTGAAGGCTGCATTTGCCTGGTGAGTCACCACACCAACTGTGTGACTTGTGTTGACTTTACAGTAGTCATGTATAGCCCAAAAACTGTTTCCTAGATGTCATAGCAAACTTAAATGAAGGATACTTACTTAACAAGCTTCAAGTGTAGCCTGACCTTAGGTATCACTTCCTATACCTCCCTTCTATATGGCTTCCAGCCTAAGAAGTTCCCTTGTCCCTACCCTTGAACACTGTCTTTCTTTATTCCTTTTTAATTTCTCACTAGGGGCCTGGCCCCTTCCTCAATAACTGGGTAGATCAGATAGATAGAATTCTGGCCTAAGGATCCCCTCTGCTGCAGTAGACATTTTCTCTGTTAGCCAGAGCTAACACTAGGCAGACATTCAACTGGTTGTCAATCCTAACCGTGTGATGTATGTTTGCCCTTTCCATTTACCTTCTAGAAAGCCTGAGCACCAACTCCACACCCAGGTACCAACAACAACATTGGTGGGAGTCCTCAGGAGTTTCCTAAAAAGCCAAATTCCCAAGACATGTTTGCAAATTGAGCTCTTTATTGAAACAAATAAACAAAACCCTAAAATGAGAAATGCCTTATAATGGAGTAGACTGAATTCAGTATGCGCTCCATATCATGGTCAGATTAGAAGAACCTTGCTATGTATAACCACTGAGTGAGACATCTTCAGTGATAGATCATAAAAAAGACAAGGGAAAGGCTTTCTGAAATAGAATGGTAGTGAAGAGTGGGGAAAAAATATCAGGATATCCTTAAAACTGCTGTATGTCTTCTGGGTACCACAAATCCAAGGGTAAGCATGACTGCTTAAAGAGCAGAGGAAGAGTGCAAGGAACCAGAATGCCTCTTCTCCCACTCACCTCTGATCCAGGATCTTCCTCTCCTGACTGCTCTGAGTAAATTCACTTTTCTTCTAAGCCTCAGCTCATGACCTGCCCCACCCCTCCTCTCTCCAGCCTGGCAACCTCTAGCTGATCATACCTTTCACTCCCCTAAGGTTTTTTTTTTTTTCCTTCCTTTCTTTTTATTCTTCTTGACTAGCACTGCAGAGATTTGCATATTTTATTAGTGTTTTCAAAAAACAAGACATTTGGTTTGATTGGTCATGTCTTTGATTAAAATACTTATTTCACTCTTCAACCTATTGCTAGTGGAGTTATCTTGCTAAAATCAATAATGTTCTCCATTGACAACCTGTTGCCAATCCAGTGACTTCTTTTCATTCTTAATTTTACTTGACCTCTCCAAAACATTTAACATTACTGCCAACTTCTTCATTTTTTTTAACTTTTTAATTAAGCATAACATACATACTATAAAATGCACAAGACTCAAGTGTATAATTTGATTAAATATTTGTAAAGTGAATACCTGATCACATCCATGTAGCCACTACCCAGATCAAGACACTGTTGTTCAGAAAATTCTTGCCAAGCTCTTTGAAAGCATATTTCCAACCAAACACCTGCTTCTGCCTTCATCCCTGCAGAGACATTCACATGGAGACCTGGAGGGTCAGTCATTGAAGACAAGCTTAGATAAGTCACTAAACTCCAATGACAAAGTCAAAGGATTTGTGAGGGTTTCTCATTCCCATTTAAAATATGGGGATGCCTAATTTAAATTCAAATGATCTTACCAATGAAATCACTGACATAATTCTTCTGACTATAGTCTTTCTGTTTACAATTGACCATTTGCCCCTAGCTGACTTCCTCTCCTTTCTAACCAAACAAATGTGCTCCCAATCAGCCCTACTGCCTGCTTTCTTTTCTCATAAACCCTGTTCCCTGAAAACTGTCTCTTTCCATCCCAAAGTTGGACTTAGCCCTTCCTTTCTTTGCTTTGAAGCCAAAGTACTCATACATTCCACATTCCCTTTTACATCTCCCCCATCCTCCCATCAATTCCAGAAGAAAATCCTGGCATCAGAAGCACCCCCCAGACCTGGCTGGCCCTTTGTAAAGAGGTTGTGGCCTGATATCCTCCTTTCTAGGGTGACCCTAGCCTTGAGACTCCATCAGCCCAACACCCAGTCCCCAGGTCAGTCACCCACATCCCTGGAGTTTTCTCTATCCAGCCTTCTCAGATGCATCTATTCCTGCTGTCCACATTTCTAGCACCCTTCAAGAGGAGCAGGAAGGGAGACAAGAAATCAATGGTGAGCAACATGGAGCCAAAGTGAGTAGTATTGTCACTTCCAAAGAACTCCCATTGGGAGCCTTTTTTTCCCTTTCGATTATCTTCCTGTCTCCTCCCTGGGCACCAGGTTTCCCTTGGCCTCTGCCTAGGAGCCAAACTCTGTTAACTCCTCCCAAGACTGGCTTTTCTCTGTGCTCTGGCCCCTGACACTTTCCAGATTGCAAGTCCTTAGAGGACATGTGGAATTAAACTGAGCATATAGAGAAAAGAAAGTAAGAAACCAAAATTGGTTAGATGTGTGAAAACCTTCTATGTGTTAGGTACCTGATAAATGCTCTTCAAAGATTATCTCATTCAATTCTCACAACTCTTTGAAGTAGGTGTCATTACATCTACATTTTACAGATGAAACTGAGGAACATGGAAGGTCACAAAGCTAATAAGGGAGAAAGTCAGGATTCAAATTCTGGCAATAATAAATTTATTATTACACTTTATGGTAGCAATATTCACACTGGTAGTTTATTTCATCTCTCAAAGTTCACTTTGCAGTTCAGTTCCTCAATTCTGCCTGGAGACTCATGGTGGGCTTCACTGGTTAAGTATTTCTAATATATATGAGATTATATATAACACTGTGCTATAAAATACTGTTTTGAATAGATAAGAGAAAAAGGATGTAGAGGAGACCAAGGAAGAGGGAGACAAGTTTTCAAACTGGGAAAGCGTATGGACTTCAGCCCCAAAATTAGAAATCCTTAACTCAGGATCTGTTTCTGAGAAAACACAATCTCAGGCAGTGGGCAGTCCTGCCTTGGACCTGATCTTACTGGGACTACTTGACTCTTTACCCCTAAGTAAAACACTGTTTTTAAGAATGAAGTAGACATATCGATTATAAACATTTCTTATTTTATTGAGTGTTTTCATGTGCAATAAGTATCAAAGGGCCTTTTTGAACATCTCTGAAGAGAATCATATTTTTATTTTTATCCTTCAATCTATTATTATGGTGATTTAAATTAAAAGATTTTTTAATTTTGCACCACACTTACATTTATGAAATAACTCCCACTTGGTCATAGTGTGTTATTTTCTTAGTGTGGTTAGGTTCTGTTTGCTGGTATTTTACTTAGTATTTTTGTTTCAATAGGCATAAGGGTGTTAGTCTTTAGTTTTCCTTTTTTGTGCAGTCTTTGTCAGGTTCAGCCATCAATGTTAAACTTGATTCATAAGAAAAACTATAGATGTCCTTCTCCTTTCTTTGTGATTTTTTTCTCTATGATCCTACTATGAAATCTTCTGAGCCTTGTATTTCTTTCGTGTGGGAGTAGTTCTTAGATAACCATATTTCTTTAGTGAACATCTCTCTGTTTATGCTTTCTACCTCGACTGAGGTAAATTTTGATCCAATATATTGTATTACACTGTATTGTTCAGTACTATATTGTATAAATTTCATCCAGTTTTTCAAATTTATTTGCATAGAGTTGTGCAAAGTTAGCATTTTTATTTATTTCATCAGTTTCAGTGGTTATTTCCGTGTCATTTTTTATTTTGTATATTTGTGCTATCTCTCTTTCTCCCTTCAATAGATTAACTAGAGTGTTCTCTGTTCTGTTTATTGTGTCAAAAAACCAGAACTTTTATTTAATACTTCTCTTTTTAAATTTTATACATTAGTTTTGCACTAATCTTTTAAAATTTTATTTTGGTTTAATTTGTTATGTTTCTAAGCTGTTCAAATTAGAAATTCCATTTATTTGTATTATTTTTCTTTTATTGATATAATTTTTCTCTGACTGTTAATTTCATTTTATTGCAAATGTTCTGATGTGATGTGTTTTCAGCATATATTTATTTTTTGAAATTCTGCTATTTCAACTTGTTCTTTTTCTCCTGAGAATTGTTTATAAAAGAGCTTAAAAATTCCCAGGTAAGAGAATCTTTAAAAAATATTTTTAGTAATTTCCTGTTTTATTAATCATAATTTTTAAAACTATTTCTTCTCTAAGGAACTTATTGGAGTTATCATTATTATGTAACATATGGTCACTTTTCATGTATGTTTCAGGTGCAATTGAGAGTGTATATTCTCTATATAATCAGACAGCAATGTTATTTGTCATATTGTTTAATTTCTGTATAATTTTACTAATGTTTTCCACTTAACATTTCTTGAGTGGAGAGTACTATGTTATTGTCTTCTACTATTAATCTGTTTCTGTTTATTTCTTTATCTATCCCCTACAGTTTCTGCTGTATGAAGGGAGTTGGTGTGTTATTTGGTGCATAGATATTTATGAATCATATCTTTATTATGAATTAAAGTCTTTAGCATTATAAGTATCTTTCTTTGTATTACTTCAGGGTATTTTAGTCTAGCAACTTCCTGGTCTGACAACAACATCACAGCTACTGCTTTATATTTGCATTTGCCTGGTATGCCTTTTATATCCCTTTCTTTTAGCCTTCAGAATCACTTTGTTTTAGGGTTGGATTTTGCATTGTGAGCTGGTTTGAATAGTCCTTTTCCTTTTAATAGGTGAGTTATACAAATTTATATTTATTGATATAAGTGATATTTAATCTCAACTGTATCATGTTATTTCATGTTTATATTTACCATGTTTTCCTATGTGCTTTGTTTTCTTTCCTCTACTTTTCTATTTCTTTTGGTGTTAGGGTAGTTTGTGTTTTTATTCTGTTTGATGTCGTTGTTCTAATAACTTTTATAATAAACCTTCATGCCCCCTTTTCTTTATTTAGGCTTCTACTATTTTGTTTGTCAGCTGTAAATGATATCTTTTAATTTTTGCCTAATACCTAGATGACAATCGATGAGCTAATTTTTACTTTCTCTTTTCTCTGATTTTCATTTGCATTCTTTCCACTTAGAACATATAATATCTGCTTAGCATGTTTCTACCCTTGCGTCACACTTTTTTAGTCTTAGATAACTATTCAATATATTCAAGTAGTCTTTTTGCCAACATTTCCCCAGTCATCTTTGGTGGAATCAAACTCATTCTCTACTAAGATTCAGCAGGAAGGGAATATTCTGTTTCTTTCCTGTTTAGCACTATTTTTTAATATTCCTGATATTGAAAGACAAGCTAGCTGGATATAAAATTTTTACTCACATTTTCTTTCCTTGAGTTTTTTAAAGTGTTGCTCTACTCTCACAGATTTTGTACATTGCTATCAATAAGTGTAAATGACAAATTCACTTTCTTTTCCTTGTAAGTGACTGAATTTCTTTGCCTAGAGACCAAAGCAATTTTTTTTTCTTTGTCATGTGGTTTAATAGACTCAGCAAAACAAGTCTGAGTTGACTATTTAAGACTTTTTTCCAGGCATACAGTGTGTCCTTTTAAAATGTTCATTAAGTTCATCTTAATTTCCAACATTTTGCTAATCTTCTTCAGGGATTCCACTAATGTGTATATATATCTTGGCTTTCTTTGCGTTTGTTATAGGTCTATAACTTTATCCCTGATCATTTATACCTCTATTTTGTTTTCCCAACAGGGTTTTCAATTCTATCTTCAATGCTTCTTATGAAATTTTAAGTTGAATCTCTTCCTTCTTGGGCAAATTGTAATTTAGTTTGCATTTCTAGACATGATGTTGTCTTTTTCTTCAATTTTCTGAGTCTGGTCAAATTTTCCTTTATATCTTCCTGATTTTTGTTCATTTATCTTCTGAGAATTTCAGTTTCTGGTGTGAAGATTGTTTTGTAAATATCCACAAATGCTTGTTTAAGGCATATTAGTTCATTTTGTTATATTACTATTTCTTTGTTGTGGTGAGGGAATGGTGGAGAGTTTTCAAAGGCTGAAATATTTTATTTCACGTTCTTCTTATAATACCCAAATACAGATTACTGCTGTCATTTTCTGTTCACTAGAAAGCATATATTTTCCTTAACCATCAATAACAAGTATTTGTAAGCATATTTGGGAAATTTTGATGGTTTACTACATTTATTAGTTCATGAGTGCCCTCTTAACATAATGAAAGCTAGTTTTTAAAAAATTATTATTATTGAAAGCACCCTTATCTGTGGGGAGGAGAGTAAAGGTGTTGCTCTGTCTTTAGATTTTGCTATTCTCTTGTTTATCTGGAACTATTCATTTCCACTGTCTGCTTCCAGTTTTTCTTTATCACAAACCCACCTTGTTTTAGCATTAAATGGATATAGCATAGATTAGCTACCTTCCATTATTGCTGTTTCTGTGCCCTCGCCTGACCACTGATGTTGGCGAATGTAATTTAAATGTACCACTTAAGTCTGTTGTAATTGTGAACATTAACAGTTTGTCTGACTTTGCCAGTGAATGAACTGTTGTGCTTTGTATAGAAACAATGCTACTTTAATTTTAATATTGTGAATATTGTGACCATGTTTTCTAAGAGTTTAGATAATGAAAATGAGAATGATTACAATACCAATGCCAGCATGACTCAAACATCACCAAAAAAGAAGCTAAATGAGTGTAGAAGGACACATACAACTGCATTAGGGAGTTGAGTAATCACATAGAGCATACTACTCACTTTGCGGAAAAGAATTTGGGGTTGGACCTGGTGGAGAAGGGGATGTGAAAGCACTGCCTGAATCTCACAAGATGGTATGAGACAGGCAAGCACTTCTAAACCATTCAAAAGTTTTCCCCTCTATCTCTCTAGAAAGCACTAAGCTCAGTCAAAATAGTGGCCACTGAATTAGCTTGAGCATACCACACGAAGGAACACACATTACGATATTATTCCCTTGATTGCTCTATGAACTGAGTAGTTACATATCATGATTCCAAGGTCAAAAAAAAAATGTCCCAGAGACAAACAACAGGGTAACTATAACAGATGTGCTCACCCCTTACAGTATAGAGTTGATTTTGTCATATATTACCAATGATCATACTTTCTACAGTGTGATGAGTGATGCATCAAATCATGGCAACAAAACAAATGTTCCCTGAGGTACTTCTAGGTGCTCTTACATACTTTGATTTGAAAAATGGAGTACAAAGTAGTCATCATTTCTATGAAATTTTAATGGAACCACAGAAAACATTAAAAGATCATAGATACATTGTCCAAATATAAACTAGGATTTCAAGCACTAATAAAATGCACTATAAAACTAATACTCAGTGAATCTGCTTAAATTGTCAATTACACACACATACACATAGTCATGTGTTGCCTATTGAAGGTGTGGTGGAGAATTATGTACCCCAGTTTGGACATGTTCTTGATTTTGATCCACATTCCTGTAAATAAAATCTTTCAACGATACTATTTTAGTTAAGGTGTGGCACAACTGAATCAGATTGGGCCTTTATCTGGATTACTGGAGTCCTTTATAAGGAGAAGAAATTCAGACATAGGGAGAAGAAGCCTCAGGGAGGAGCTGGAACCCACAAGTCAACAGAACCAAAAGAAAAAGGAGAGAACATTGCCATGTAAAGTGAGGCAGAAATGACAAGCAAAGGAAACCCAAGTATTGCTGGCAGTGAGCACCAGAATGTTACAGATTTGGGGGGGAAAGCATCACTTTGCTGACACTTGATTTTGGACCTTTCCTAGCATCAAAACTGTGAGCCTATAAATTCCCATTGTTTAAGCCAACCCACTGTGTGGTATTTATCATAGTAGCTGGCAGACTGAGGCAGAAGGGCTACCATTTCTAATGATAGCCAGGCTACTAAAGAATTGACTTCTAGACTGGAATAGCTGACCTACTCCCCTTGCCAAAAATTTTATACCTGGTAAGACTTTTCTTTCAAAATTGAAGGAGAGATTAAGACATTCCCAGATAAACAAAAGCTGAGGGAGTTCATCACCACTACCTCTGCCTTACATGCAATGCTCAAGGGAGTTCTTCAGACTGAAAGAAAACAACACAAGACAGTGGAACGATAGCAAAAAGAAATAAAGAGCTCTGGTAAAGGTATCCATGTGGGTATTATAAATGTCAGTTTATTTTACAGTATTTTTGATATGTAACTCCACTTTTTACAGGTGCTAAAATGCAAATGTATAAAGAGGTATGATAAATCTATGGCTTTGGTCATTGTTATGGTTTGCTAAGGTTGCTGTTATGCAGAAATTGATTGGCTTTCATAAAGGAGATTTATTTGGTTACAAAGTTACAGTCCTAAGGCCATAAAAGTGTCCAAACTAAGGGATCAACAAGATGATACCTTCACTGAAGAACACCTCCATCAGCTGGGAAGGCACGTGGCTGACATCTGTTGGTTCTTTGCTCCTGGGTTGTGTTTCAAAATGGCTTTCTCCAAAATGTCTCTGGGCATCTGTCTTAGTTCCTCTATCTCAGCTCCTATGTATTCTTGCTTCTTTCTCCCAGGACATTTCTCTCTAAGCATCTGGGGGTCCTCTCTCAGCTTCTCTGGGGGCAAACTCTGGGCTTCATCTCTTAGCTTAGCATCTCCAAATGTCCTTCTGTCTGCATCTCCAAGTGTCTCTAAGCATCAGCAGGTGTGTCGGCTCTTGAGCTCT
This sequence comes from Choloepus didactylus, assembly GCF_015220235.1. Lineage (NCBI taxonomy): Eukaryota > Metazoa > Chordata > Mammalia > Pilosa > Megalonychidae > Choloepus > Choloepus didactylus. Next base: position 84,153,618 of record NC_051312.1, read on the forward strand.
CTTAAGTAGTCCAATGAACTAATCAAGACCCACCCTGAATGGGCGGGGCCACACCTCCATGGAAATAATCCCATCAGAGTTCTCATCCACAGTTGCGCGGGGCGCATCTCTATGGAAACATTTAATCAAAGGTTCCACCCTAATCAAGACTAATAAGTCAGCCCCAGAAGATTGCATTAAAGAACATGGCTTTTCTGGGGGACGTAATATATCCAAACTGGCACAGACATACAATGTACAAAGATATAATTTGTAACAAGTAAAAAAAAAATGGTGAGGGGTGGAAGGATAAAGGAAAAAGGAACAGTGTATGTGTATACAATTGAAGATAACTTGGTATCAATTTAAATATGATTGTTATAGATTTAGGGTGTTAAATATTAACCCAATGGTAACCACAAAGAAAATATTTGAAAGATATGTGCAGAAACAAATGAGACATGACTCCAAATGATACAAAAATGAAATAAATATGAAAGTAGGCATTAATGGAAGAATTGAGGGGCTTTACAAAGACAAAATAGCAAAATGGCAGAAGAAATCCCTAAAATATCAGTAGTTAGTTTAGATGTAAATGGATTAAATTCTCCGGACAAAAGACAGGTAAAAAAAGCATGCATCAACATGTGACATTTACAAGAGTCTCACCTTAAATTCAAAGACATGAGTAGGTTGAGAGTGAAAGGGTGGGGAAAAAACATCCCAAGCAAATAGTAGCCAAAAGAGAGCTGGGGTATCTACACTAATATCAGCACAGGAGGAAGAGGCTGATAAAGTACAGTAAGCACAGTAAATTGCTGTCTTCACACAGTGGCTGCCAACACCCATCCCCCACTCTCACAGAAGGCTGCAATGGGGTCCAGCCCCTGGATAGCTTGCTGTTGACAGCAAGGAGCATAAAAATCCTCTTCCTCAACCAGGGTTAGGTACGGCTGATCAATGATCACAGCTTTTGATTAACAAATTTGAATCACTGGGGGCCCAGCTCTGAGGGAGGCCATTGTTTCAACCTGCCTGGACAAGGACAGTGGCAGCCATTGTTTCAATCTGCCCTGGAGAGAGGTGGCAGCAGTGGAGACTTAAGGACACTGCATTTCCTCAGGAATGTGGGGGACAGTTAGCTGTAGGGCTGCTTTTGCTAGACAGACCAGAACAGCTCAGCTTTGGTGAACCATCAGAGAAGACCTAGGCACCCTTCATGAACCCCTCCCCAGGGAAGTTTGGAGCCAGTCTGCACCCCCTTCATGAATCCCTGGCCCTATTTAGGCTGGGAAAGACTGCCTTGGGAAAGTCCTCTCTAGGGTGCCCCTCCCAGAACTTGCTCTTTAGACAAAAGCAGCTTGAGACAACAAAAGGAGAGTAAGAAAATATAGAGGTGGACAGTCTGGAGCAAAGAATTGCCAGCTTCAAACACCCAGTAGAAAGACATCTGTCTCCTGAGAAGCAGAGAGGACAGCCAAACTCCTGTAACCAGGGGAACTCCAAAACAACCAACAAGCAAAATCCCAGGATAAGACATAAGAAAAACCCTGCACACTGAATTCACCTTGGGCAGACCTTCCTGATGGGTGGGCTGAAGCTCAAGGAAATCTCTCTTATCACCAGCTGGTTAAAATACCAAGTAACAAACATCCCTGGGAGTAAATGCCAGGGTTAACATTTAAAAATATTAAAATATGCAGTGTGCAGAAAAAGAGTACAAGACAAAGCAACAGGAAACAATGGCCTGTCTGAAGGAAAAGGATAAAAGTAAAGAAAACACCAACAAAGAAGACCAGAATGTTGACATACTGAACAAATATTTTTTAAAAAATGATCTTAAAAGTGCTCAAGGAGATGAAGGAAAATAAAGAAAAAGAACTAAAGGATATTGGGAAAATAATGAATGAGCAATAAGAGTCTTATTAGAGAGATAAAAATTTTAAAAAGGAACCAAACAGAATTACTAGAGTTGAAGACCTTAATAAATGAAATGAAAAATTCCTAGGAGAATTTTAATAGCAGATTGTAGCTCACAAAGAATATATCACTGAACTCACAGATAAGATACTTGAAATGAGACAGACTGAGGAGCAGAAAGACAAAAGAACTATAAAGAGCAAAAACAGCCTAAGACACCTCAGGGACACCATCAACCATACCAATATACACATTATGGGAGTCCCAGAAGGAGAGGAATGAAAAAGAGGAAGAAGGAATATGCAAATAATGACAGATAACTTCCCAGACCTAGCGAAAGACATGAATATGCACTTCCAAGAAGCCCAGAGAATACCAAATGGGATAAACAAGAAAAATACACCCCATCCTATGTTGATCACACTGTCAAATGCAAACAAGGAGAGAGTTCTGAAAGCTGCAGGAGAAAAGCAATATGTTACATACAAGGGAGTCCCAATTAGATTCAGTGCCAGATTCTCATCAAACACCATGGAGGCAAGAAGACAGTAGTTTGAAATATATAAAGTGCTGAAAGAAAACAACTGCCATCCAAGAGTTTTATATCTGGTGAGACTTGTTTTCAAAAATCAGGGAGAGACTAATACATTCCCAGAAAAACAAAAGCTGAGGGAATTCACCACTAGACCTGCCCTACAATCAATACTAAAGGGAATTCTTCAGACTGAAATGAAAGGACACTAGACATTGTTTCTAAGTGGCATAGAGAAATAAAGACTGGCAGTACACTTAACCATTTGGGTAATTATAAATTCCTGTATTAGTTTAGTGTGTTGTTTGTTATGAAACCCCACTTCTTACTCCCTACAGATGCTAAAATGCAAATACATAAAAAGTAATGATAAACATATGATTTTGGACACATGATATACAAAAATAGGTGGTAACAAGTTAAAAAAAAAAGGTTTGGGAACAGACAGGTATAAGAAAATATATGTTCATGCTGTTGAAGTTAAGTTGCTATCAAACAAAATATGATTGTTACATATTTAGGATGCTAAATTTTAATCCCATGGTAACCACAAGGAAAATAGATGAAAATATACTCAGGTAGAAATGAGAATGGACTCATTATGGTACAACAGAAAAAATCAAATAAATAAAAAAGTAGGCATTAACAGAAGTAAGTGACAAAATAATGCATATAACTTACAAGGGCTAAATAGCAAAAAGGCAGAAGAAAGTCCTGTATTATGAGTAGTGACTTTAAATGTAAATGGATTAAATGCTCCAGTCAGAAGGCAGAAATTGACAGAATGGATAAAAAAGCATGACCCAACAATATGCTGTCTTCAAGAGACCCACCTTAAATTCAAAGATACAAGTAAGTTGAAAGTGAAACGATAGAAAGAATATACCATGCAGGTAGTGACCAACAGAGAGCTGGCATACCTATACTAATATCAGATAAAATAGACTTTAAGTTGAAAAGAGTTAAGAGGAACAAAGAGGGACAATTCAACAAGAAGATGCAATAATTTTATATACATATAGGAAGCACATATTGACAGAGTTGAAGGGAGAAATTTATGGTACTACATTAATAGTAGGAGATTTTAACATACCATCTTCAAAAATGGATGGAACATCTAGTCAGAATATCAATAAAGAAATATAAAACTTGAATGATACTCTAAACTAATTAGAAATAACAAACATATATAGAACATTTCACCCAACAAAAACAGAATAAACATTCTTTTCAAGTGCACATGGATCATTCTTCAGGATAGATCATAGTTAGGTCACAAAACAAGGCTCAATACATTCAAAAATATTGGAATCATACAGTGTATATTCTCCAGCCACAAAAGAATGAAGCTAGAAATCAATAAAACAGGGAAAAATGGAAAATTCACAAATATGTGGGTTAAAGAGGAAATCAGAAATGAGGTTAGGAAATATCTTGAGATGAATGAAAATGAAAATACAACACACCAAAACTTATGGGGACTGCAAAGGCAGTGCTGGGAAATTTATAGCTCTAAATGTTTATATTAAAAAAAGAAAGACTTTAGAGACCTAACCTCAAAACAGGAAGAACTAGAAATAGAAGAGCAAACTAAACCCAAAGCAAGCAGAAGGAAGGAAATAAAGATTAGAGCAGAGATAAATGAAATAGAGTCCAAAAAAGACAATAGAGACAATCATCAAAACCAAAAGTTGGTTCTTTGTAAAGATCAATAGAACTGACAAACCTTTATCTCTCTGACAAAGAAAAATAGAGAGGATGCAAATAATGAAAATCAGAAATGAAAAGTGGTACATTACTACCAACCCAACTGAAATAAAAAGGACTATAAGGTAATACTATGAACAACTGTATACCAGTAAATAACCTTGATGAAATGGACAAATTCTTAGAAATGGAAAGACAACCTATACTGACTCACAAAGACATAGGTCTCAACAAACCAATTACTAGTAAAGATACTGGATCAGTCACCAAAAACCTCAGGACAAGATGGTTTCACAGGGGAATTCTACCAAATATTCCAAGAGGATTTAACTCCAATTCTGCTCAAATTCTTCCAAAAAATTTAAGAGTAAGGAATACTCCCTAACTCATTCTATGAGGCCAACATCACCCAGTATCTCTTATGAATATAGATGCAATAATCCTCAACAAAGTACTAGCAAACCAAACCCAAGAGCACATTAGAAGAATCCCTGATATGCAAGGTTGGTTCAGCATAAGAAAATCAATTAATATAATACATCACATTAATAAGACAAAGGGGAAAAAAAACTACAAGATCATCTCAGTTGATGCAAAAAGGCATATAGCAAAATTCAGCATCCCTTCTGATAAAAACACTTATAACATTAGGAATAGAAAGAAACATCCTTAACATTATAAATGGCATATATGAGAAGCCCAAAGCTAGCATCCTACTTGGTGAAAGACTAAAAGCTTTCTCTCTAAGATCAGGAACAAGACAAGGATGCCCACTGTCACCACTGTTACTTAACACTGTACTGAAAGTTCTATACAGAGCAATTAGGTAAGAAAATGAAATAAAAGGCATCCAAATTGGAAAGGAAGAAGTAAAGCTTTCCCTATTTGCTATGATCCTGTGAACAGAAAATCCTGAAAAATCCACAACACAGCTACTGAAGCTAATAAACAAATTTAGCAAAGTGGTGGTATACAAGATCAACATCCAAAAATCAGTAATGTCTGTGTACACAAGCAATGAGTAATTGGAAGAAGAAATTAAGAAGAAAATTCCATTCATGATAGTAACTAAAACAATGAAATATCTGGAAATAAAACTAAACAAGGATGTAAAGTTCTTGCATACAGAAAACTACAAAATATTGCTAAAAGTAATCAAAGAAGACCTTTCACAATTGCCAAAGATGGAAGCAACCAAGTGCCTGAGAGGAAAAGGTCAACTCTCACGAACCCTGCAAATAGGATTTGAAAAACACACAGCAGCAGCTGAGTTTCTCAGTGGTCATATGTGGACAGAGTGATTCACTTAATGAAGTTGAAGGCCTGCAAGAAACCTGAGCTGCTTGCTGGATTGAGGGAACCTGGCATCAATCAAAACGACAAGAACTCACTCGGAGCAATTCTGCAATGGATAGCTAATGGGAACCCTAAGGATCTCTCATATACCTTAAAAGATTATGTTTATAAAGAGACTAGCCCAGATGCAGTGAAATAGGCAGAGGGTCATTGGAGTCAGTACTCGCTGGAAAATGAAATCCATCCCAGAATACTGCTGTATCAGCCATTCAGAATCTCTCCTATGTTCTAGTAGAAATGCTGTTATCTTTTCCTTTCCAGAAATGGCTTTTGGATTCAGATTCCATTGATCCCTTAATGAAAAAAAGCTCAAATATCTCACATGACAGAGTTCCACCAACACTAAATGGTCATTTGAATCCCACCACGTGAAAGCCTGCTGCAGGTCTTCTGCTGCCCCCTGCAGCTGCTGCCATCCCCACCCCTTCACCACTGCCTTCAACCCTGCCCATCTCAAATCCTCCGCAGACTGTAAATTCTAACTCTAGGGTTGGGGGGACTCAAGACCCACCTGTTGACAGTTTTAGTAAAAACGGTAGTATCTGTGAGGACCAGCAAGACAAATACATCTCTAGGACTTCTCTGGAAACCTTACCCCCTGGGTTCAGTCCAAAGCCTATGGAAGAAAACTATTCAATATTTCACAAAAATTCCAAAAAGAAATCTAAACAACACAAGAAAAAGGACCAAATAAAAGAGCATGACACTGAGACTGTTGAGGACAAGGAGGAGGAACTTGCCAAGCTAAATTCCAGTCAGAATGAGGGAGTTAAAGAGAGTTGACTGCCTCCATGGAGCCTTCTTCAACAATTGAATTCCCAGATTATTTGATAAAATATATTGCTATTGTCTCCTGTGAGCAATGCCAGAATTATGGGATGTCTTCACTATTGAGTATGATGAGGACAGGGCCTTGCATGCCAGGATGGAGACTGTAGCTGAAAGATTTATCAAACCAAATGTGCAACAAAAGTGCCTTTCTCCCAGCTCAAAAGAGTATTGGAATGTTCATGAAGAAGTTTTACAAGAATATCAGATCAAGCAGTTTAGTCCCATTTACCATGAAGAAAAATAGAGACACAAGTATGTTCATAACAAGGGGCTCACATCAAAAGACTGACAGATGGACTACGCCCGGAGAAGGGGCAAGATGGCAGCATAGAGAGGAGTGGAAGCTAAGTAGTCCCCCTGGAACAACTACAAAAAACCAGAAACAACTAGTAAATAATCCAGAATAACTGTGGGGGGACAAATGAGACCATCTACTCATCATACACCAACCTGAATTGGGAGGAATGCCCAAGAACACAGCATAAAATCTGTAAGTAAAACCTGTGGATCCAAGTCACAAGATCCCCTCCCCCATAGCCGGAGCTGCAAAGCCTCATGGGGCCAGAGAGAAGCTCTCTCCCAGCAAGCAAATATAGCTCAACTGGGGTTTTAAGTAGTGAGTGTGAACTGACTGCTCACTACAGGTATGAATCCCCAAAAAACAGACAGAGGCTTTGGGTGATGACTGACCTTGGGGAGCTGGAGGGTTGCCTTGGACTGGGTCTGAAGGGGACTGTCTGTTTCTTTTTTGGCTCAGTGGAGAAAGCCCCAGTCATTTTCAGTTTCCAGGGCTGTGACTCAGGGAAGGGTGGAGACAGCGCAAGCAGAGAGAGAGAGACCATTGAAATGCTAATGACCTCCACCTGAGGGGTCTATCTTCTCTAAGAGGAAAGGGGTGGGGCCCTTTCCATTCAGAACCAGACCCCAGAGCCTGGGGGAACACGGCCATACCTCCTCACACCAGTCAAGGATTATAGGCTAACAGGCATCACCTGCTGGGCAGAAAAGCACAGTGACCTGAGGCATCAAAGGGTGGAGCAATTTTCTAACACACACCCTGAGGGAAACCAGATACTGAATATTTCTTCCCTCTGGGACCTGAGCCTGTTCTGGTCTGGGAAAACCTGATTTGGATAACCAAGGAAACCATGCATAGACAACAGAAAATTACAACCTACACTAAGAAAAACAAAGTTATGGCCCAGTCAAAGGAACAAATGTACACTTCAACTGAGATACAGGAATTTAAACAACTAATGCTAAATCAATTCAGAAAGTTTAGAGAAGATACTGCAAAAGAGAGAGAGGCTGTAAAGGAATCACTGGGCATATATACAGCAGAAATCAAAAGTTCAAGAAAACAACTAGTAGAATCTGTGGAAATGAATGGCATAACACAAGAGATGAAAGACACAATGGAAACATACAACAGCAGGTCTCAAGAGGCAAAAGAAAATACTCAGGAACTGGAGAATAAAGCACCTGAAAGCCTACATGCAAAGGAGCAGATGGAGAAAAGAATGAAAAAATATGAGGAACATCTCTGGGAAATTAAGCATGAAACAAAGTACAATAATGTACATATCATTGGTGTCCCAGAAGGAGAAGAGAAGGGAAAAGGGGCAGAAGCAATAATAGAGGAAATAATTCATGAAAATTTCCCATCTCTTATGTAAGACATAAAATTACAGATCCAAGAAGTGCAGCATACTCCAAACAGAAGGGATCTGAATAGGCCTATGCCAAGACACTTAATAATCAGATTATCAAATGTCAAAGACAAAGAGAGAATCCTGAAAGCAGCAAGAAAAAAGCGATCCACTACATACAAAGGAAGCTTAATAAGACTATGTGTGGATCTCTCAGCAGAAACCATGGAGGCAAGAAGGAAGTGGTGTGATATATTTGAGATACTGAAAGAGAAAACCCACCAACCAAGAATCCTATATCCAGCAAAGCTGTCCTTCAAATATGAGGGAGAGCTCAAAATATTTTCTGACAAACAGACAATGAGAGACTTTGTGAACAAGACACCTGTCCTACAGGAAATACTAAAGGGAGCACTACAGGGTGATGGAAGACAGGAGTGCGTGGTTTGGAACACAATTTTGGGAGATGGTAGCACAACAGTGTAAGTACACTGAACAAAGATAACTATGAATATGGTTGAGGGCGAAAGGTGGGGAGCATGTGAGACACCACGAGAAAGGAGGAAAGATAAAGACTGGGACTGTGTAACTTGGTGAAATCTAGAGTTTTCAACAATTGTGACAAAATGTACAAATATGTTCTTTTACAAGGGAGAACAAGCAAATGTCAACCTTACAAGGTGTTAAAAATGGGGAGGTATTGGGGAAGGGATGCAATCAGCATAAACCGGAGACTGTAACTAATAGAATCATTGTATTATGCTTCCTTTAATGTAACAAAGGTGATATACCAAGGTAAATGCAGATAAGATGGGGGGATAGGGGAGGCATGTTAGACACTTGACATTGGTGGTATTGTCTGATTCTTTATTCTACTTTGATTTAAGGTTATTTTTCCTTTTGCTGCTTCCTAGCTGTCATTTTTTTTCCTCTTTCTTTTGCCTCTCTACCTTCTTTGATTCTCCCTCCTGCCTTGTGGAAGTAATGTAGATGCCCTTATATAGATAGTGGTGAAGGTGGTGAACACATAAATGTATGACCATGCAGAGAACCATCAATTATTTACTTGGGATAGAATGTATGGTGAGTGAACAAAACTATATTAAAAAAAAATGGGTTGATGACAAAACCTCTAGGGCAATATACTGAGTGAAATAAACCAGACACATAAGGACAATTATTGCAGGGTCTCACTGATAGGAACTAATTATAATATGTAAACTCATAGACATGAAATATAAGGTACCAAGATATAGGACAAGGCTTAAGAATGGGGAGTGGTTGCTTAGTATGAGCAGAATGTTCAATTAGGATGAACTTAAATGTTTGGAAATGAACAGGGGTGTTGGTAGCAAGATGTGAGAATAACTAACAGCACTGAATGGTGTGTGAATGAGGTGGAAAGGGGAAGCTCAGAGTCATATATGTCACCAGAAGGAAAGTTGGAGGTCAAAAGATGGGAATGTATAAAACTGAATCCTATGGTGGGCTATGTCCATGATCAACTGTACAAATACTAGAAATCGCTTCCATTAACCAGAACAAATGTATGACAATACAGTTAGAAGTTAATAATAGAGGGGCATATAGGGAAGAAATATATACCTATTGCAAACTATATACTACAGTTAGCAGTATTTCAACATTTTTTCATAAACAGTAACAAATGTACTATACCAATACTACAAGTCAACAATTGAGGGGGGTTGGTTAGGGATGGGGAGGATTAGAGTTTCCTTTTCTTTTTTTCTTTTTTCATGTTTCACTTTATTTCTTGTCTGGAGTAATGAAGAGTTTCCAAAAATTGAACAAAAATTAAGTGTGGTGATGGATGCACAGCTATATGAGGGTACCCAGGGGCAGGTGATTATACACTTTGGATCTTTGGATAATTGTATGGTATCTGAACAATCTCAATAAAAAAGAAAAAAGAAAAAAACACTACACCCTACTGTCTTCTGACAGGAACCAACAATGTTCCTGCTTACCAGCATAAGCAGGCCAGCATCTTGGCTCCTTTAGATCTAGTTCACATTTTGAAAGTATGGAAAAAGGAAAGGAATCAAAAAGAGCTCAGGACCTCTATCGTGGGACTTGCCCTTATGAAGCTTGTTAGTGCAAAGGAGAGGCTGAACTTGCATATAATCGTGCCTAAGAGTCTCTCCCTGAGTACCTCTTTGTTGCTCAGATGTCGCCCTCTCTAACTGAGCCGCCTCAGCAGGTGAACTCACTGCCCTCACCCCTACGTGGGACCCAACTCCCAGGGGTGTAAATCTCCCTGGCAATGCGGGATATGACTCCCGGGGATGAATCTGGACCTGGCATCATGAGATTGAGAATATCTTCTTGACCAAGAGGGGGATGCAAAATGTGATGAAATAGTTTCAGTGGCTGAGAGATTTGAAATGGAGTCAAGAGGTCACTCTGGTGGACATTCTTATGCACTATATAGATAACATCTCTTAGGTTTTAATGTATTGGAATAGCTAGAAGTAAATACCTGAAACTACCAAATTCCAACCCAGTAGTCTGGACTCCTGAAGACAATTGTATAATAATTTAGATTACAAGGGGTGACAGTGTGATTGTGAAAACCTTGTGGATCACACTCCCTTTATCTAGTGTATGGATGAATGAGTAGAAAAATGGGGACAAAAACTAAATGATAAATAGGGTGGAATGGGGGGATGGTTTGGGTGTTTTTTTTTTAACTTTTATTTTTTATTCTTATTCTGATTCTTTCTGATGTAAGGAAAATGTTCTGAAATAGATTGTGGTGATGAATGCATAACTATATGATCGCACAGTGAACAGTTGATTGTATACCATGGATGATTGTATGGTATGTGAATATATTTCAATAAACCTGAATTAAAAAAAAAAAAATACTGACAGATGAATTTGACCAACAGACAGCAGAGTCATGGCCCTAGAACTCTGCTAGGATGAGAAGATGTGAATAGACTTAAGTTTACTTATTTAAAATTCCAAATGAGTTGCTCTAAGATTCTAAAAAGATGATACTTTGCCTGTTGAAAGTTTTAGTATTAGTAAACATGAATTCTTTCTTTTTTTTTTCACTTTACTTTGCTTCTTTACATTTTGAAGCTTCTTCACATTTTGAAGCTGCTTCTTCTGGTCCTTTTTTTCCCCTTAACACTTGTGTTTGTCAGTAAGAAAGAATTTTTTTAGATAGATATTGGATATCCAGTATGTATACTTCAAATCATTTTTTTTTCCTCAAAAACTTGTATTTCTTGTTAGAAATGATTTTTTTTTAGATATTCGGGACTTAGTGGCCACACTTCAAACTTGTGCATGTTAAAAATAATGTGCAAAGTGAAATGCTTTTGGATGAATATAAGCCTAGTTTTTGACCTTTCTTAACATGAACTCTTTTCCTTAAATGGTAGAATATTTAGGAATATGCACAAAACACACACAAAAATTAAGACATTGTTTTGGAGGGTTAAGAAATAGAAAAATATGTGTGTATATATATAGATATACATAAGTTATGTATATGCAGGCTAACTTGATCTAGAACAGCAAATCTGCCCTGCTATTAACCCCCATTGCAATGGTTGCCTAAAGGTGTTTGCTAGTTGTGTACACAGTGGGGTTAATCATTAGCTACACTGCTTTCCACTTGATTAGAGCAATGGGAAGCACACTGTGGCCTACCAGCATGTGAAACATGTGCTGGAACTGTGTGTATGCACAGGATGTATGGATGTGAGCGTGCAAGAAGAGAAAAAAGCTGCTATTCTTAATGGGCCAAATGCTCAGGTTAAACAACTGACGAGCGTTACTATAGGATTTCTTTTTTTCTGTCAAATTGGTATTTCTATTGTGAAAGACAAAAGCATTTCCATTTCAACAGTTAGATAGATATTGGATATCTGGTATGTATACTTCAAATTATTTTTTTTCCTCAAAAACTTGTATTTCTTGTTAGAAATGTTTTTTTTTTTAGATATTGGGGACCTAGTGTCCATGGTTCAAACTTGTGCATGTTAAAAATAATGTGCAAAGTGAAATACTTTTGGATGAATATAAGCCTAGTTTTTGACCTTTCTTAACATGAACTCTTTGCCTTAAATGGTAGAATATTTAGGAATATGCACAAAATACAAAAAAATTAAAACATTGTTTTGGAGGGTTAAGAAATAGAAAAATATGTATGTATATTTATAGATATACATAAGGTATGTATATACAGGCTAACTTGATCTAGAACAGCAAATCTGCCCTGCTATTAACCCCCATTGCAATGGTTGCATTGTCAGCTTTATTAATGTTGGGCAGAATTGATATGTTATGAAAATGAAACATCTATTGTTTTGAAGCAAAATTTTAAAATTAAATGTGCAGTTAACCTACTTATATACTGCTATAAAGTATTTTTTGAAGAGACATATGCAAAGAAGCTATTACCTATGTGAAATATATATTTAAAGATTTTTTTTCACCCTGGGTTCCAGGAATATAAAAAAGAGCAGATATATTTAACCATTCCATACTGTAATTCATGAAACAGCATGAACTTTCATTTCACGGAGTTTATCTGTGGACTTTGATTTAAACTATCACTTGCTTTATCATGTGGGAACATAAATTATGTGGTCAAAAATGTATGGATTTTGAACTAATGTTGATTCAAGTTGTGTTGCCTTATCATACTGTTTTTCCAAAGTGCTGCCGCTTGAAAAGGGAAGTATTATGTTTGCAAATCTGTTTTTAAATGTTTGTCAAATTTTTGGTAGTATCTTTAATAAAGATGTTTGTCTCAGCAAAAAAAAAAAAAAAAGTAATGAGATTTTACTAGGTGTGAAGAGTTTATCATATTACCTGGCACAAAGTAAGTGCTCAAGAAATATTTATCATTATGATCATCAATCAAAAATACTTGTTCCAAATGGAATACCTCATGTATTTGCTGAAGTTAAGATTTCAGCTGTGTTCGGGAAATTTTCAGTCTTTTAAACTCTTGCTACTCAAAGTATGGTCCTCACACTGGTAGCATAGGCATCACCTTGGAGATTGCTAATATGTGAAATTTGGTTCCATCCCAGACTCACTTAATCAGATTCTGCATTTTAACAAGACCTTGCAGATGATAAGCATGCATATTAACATTTAAAAACCACTGTTCTGTTTTAATAACTGCTCCTGCCAGCCATCAGAGGTTCATGTTAATTAAGTCCCCATGTGCAGCCAAGAAGAATTTAGGCCTATATGCTCTAGTAGATGAGGCAATATGTGAATCTGTATTCAGTAAATTCAGTGACTCCAATCTGTTTGGATCAGTTTTATAGTCGTTTCATAAATGGAAATCTGTCATCCAAAATGACCTAGGACATGCATTGGACAGTTATTTAAGCATAAGTATGAAAGCAAGAGATGGTTTGGTCAACAAGTGGATGGACTTTAGGCAGTGGAAATCGATTGCCTGCAGACATTGCAACTTAGAAGTTATTAGGTTATTATGTTGGTGGGAACTGTGGAATTAAGACGAGGCCCAAGTTTTGTTGGGACATGTCATCTGGATATAAGAACAAATGTCAGATGCATGTATATAGGTGTGTTTGTGTATGCAAATATGTATGCATGCAGTTAAGTATTAATACACAAGTCTCATTTCAATCTTACAGCCCTTTTTTACTTGAGCTAGTTTTCACAAGGGTCCTGTACCCATACTGACATCTTACAAGGGAAAAATTTCATTTTGTACCGTCAAGAGCCAGCCTCAATACCAACTAATTAAGAAAGCCTATAAGAATTTAAATGCTTCTTCACAAAGTGTTTCTTTGTTACAGAAAAGCAGCAGAATTTTCCAAAGAGCAGAATAATTCTCCTTAGAGTTAGATGAGTTTAATAAGTCTCTTGAGGTGGGGGTTCAAATACAGATACATTAATTAGTTAAGGTCTTTGGCCATCTGCCATGAAGATCTGTTACTTCCATCTCCCTACACGAGTTCTTCCCTGAGGTTTCTATTGATAACCAATAAAAACAAACACATTTTTAAGTGAGCATTTAATTTTATTTTCCAATTTTATCTCCTATTTTAGTTCTAATATTTGTCTCTTTTTATGATTTACACATTTGAATGAAAATAATAAAAATTGAGGTGAATGTATTTTTGTTATAGTGTCTGTTTACATTTGTATCTCATTGTTTATTTTAATTTATTTATTTGACTATAACATTAATTGCATTTTACAATTATACTTACTTTTATTATATCTGTTTCATGATTTCTTAACAAAGAAGAACTATGGTACCAACAATGGGAGAGTCCATACTACAATCAGGAAAAGTTTGAGGGTTTCCTTCCTTCACCCACCCCCAAGTCCCCTCACAAGACTCATCAACGTGAACCTTCTCCACCAGTAGACCTGGAAGCACCACACAGATTCACCTCAGGATTGAAGCACTCATTATGCTCATGTTCTATGATACCCTCCTCCCAGGATTTCCTATATTGTGTGTGAATCCTAGCTCTCCTTATAATCACCAAAAGTCTCTAATTATTCTGATCTGTACCTACCTCTATGTCATGTCACCTTTCAAGGTAACTCATTCTGTTTAGTGATAAACTGCTGAAAATGGCACAGACAATGATATAGTGCCTTGGTCACTAAGCAAATCACATGTTCTTACATATGAGTTTGGCTGGCTTTTTACATGTTTAATTTTGAGGGAGTAATTTATTATCTAAAAGCCTCAGTTCCTCATCTGTATAAGGGGTATGATGATAGCTACCTCAAAGGTATGAGATGGTGAACTGTAGTACCTGGACCTACATAATTAGTTCTCTGCAAATATTGACTCTATTAGCCTGAGTCAATAGTCAGGAACTATTAGCTTGAGGGTAATGAGGGAGGTCTCAACTACAGTTAAAGATTTTGGACTCATCTTCAATTTGTACAGAGATAGTAATTGAGTTGTGAGTGATTAAGTCAGTGGTTCTCATTCTTGGCTGCACATTGAAACCACCTGGAGAGCTTTACAAATGCAATACCCACTCCTAGAAATTCCAATTTAATTGGTTTAAAGCAGTGGTGCTCAAACTTTTTCATGAATTGGAATCACCTAGATGGCTTATTTATTAATGACAGATTGCTGGGGCTCCATCCCAACAGTTTCTGATTCAGAGGATCTGATTCAGAAGCTCTTGGGTGGGGCCTAAGAATTTGAATTTCTAATTCATTTCAGATGATGCCACTGGTAGAGCTGCTGGAAGGTTAATAAACTGGTGACTATTCCAGCAGCATAAGCACTCTTCTCATTAAGTTGTGTTGGTAGGGTAAGAATGATAATTTTACTAGAGTTGCCCTCATTAGAAATGTCACCAGCTTTGGCAAACTCAAAGGCTGAGGATGGATTGATGAGAATAATTCTCAGAAGTGAGAAGCTAAGAGGCATGGGTTTTGACACCAAGTGCTGGCACCTAGAATGACATTGGAGACCACAAAGTAACTGAATGGCCATTAGTTTCACTGTCTTGTTTTGCATTAACATACTTCTGGAGGGAGACAGGTTAAGTGAGAAGAGACCCTAAAAAGGGGAGAGGAGTAGTAGCTTCAGCTCACAGGGAAAGGGATATTGCTTCAGTCTTCCTGTATACTGTTTAAGAAAGGAAATATTTATTGTTTTAATGTGGAGAGGTGAATATATTTTCACAATTAATAAGGTTTTCTTTTTTCCTTTTACTATCAAATTTTGAATTCTAGACCATTTCTGACAGTTGCTATTATTTTCTGTCTTATGAACCCTGAAGTAGATGTTGGAGGATGAATTATTGTACTGTGGTTACAGGTGAACACACTCTGGAGTCTCCCAATTTAAAAAATCAGCAGCTGCTTTGAATCAGGTTTAATGGGCACCAGAAGGTCCTTGGCTCCAGCCAGTCAGGGCCTCAACTCTGACCAATCGTGTTCCCTCACCTTTCACTTACGTTAGACTTGGGCAAGTCAAACTGGGTTCAAGCTGCCGGTCGAAGCCAGAGTGGGACAGATTCTTTAGGGAGAAAAGGGGGAGCTCTCTGAGTTGGGCTTTCTTTTCTGTCACTGTTTTCTCTCTTCCATTTCTGCCTCCTGTGAGAGTGAATTCCCTATACAGTACTGCGTGGAAGGCAGACAAAATGAGTAAGTCACCTAAAATTTAGTCCCTGTGAGAAATAGACCTTACCCTTCCTCTCTCTTCACTCCTAACCACAAAGTGTCTAAAAAGCCAAGACATGAGTCTCCTTTACTAATGAAAAAGTGAAACTTGGTACTGAGTTGAGGGAAACATTTTGGGCCGATCACATCCTAGAAACTACCTCTTAGTTCCTTTGGAACTCTTTCTCTACCCCGACTCCCTTTACTTGTTAATGTGGGGCTGATGGGATGAACAGGAAAACCTGGTGCTCAAGGCTGTTTCTTAAAGATAACTGAGGGGCTGAGATGTGAGCACCAACACTTCCTTAGGAAGGGTATTTCTAATTGAGTTTACTGTCTTACAATGGAAGGACCTTTCTTGGTTTCTGCCTCTAGCAAAATCTCCTTAAAACCAGCCACCTTTGAGAGCAGTTCACCAGCCCAAGACAGTGTGACTTTAAGAGGCACCAGGGGTCCAGAGAGCTGAGGCCAGTGTAGGCTGTGGGTGGGGAGGCCTGGCCCTGCCCCTGCCCCTGGGCGTGAGGTAGCTCCATGTTATGGGAGCTCCTGGGATCCCTGATGGAGACCAAAATTCTCCTCCCTTGAAAGGGAATGTTGGATAATATCCAAAAAAAAGATATAAAGAACAATCTAAAAGCCACCTATAAGACCCCTCTCAGAGAACTGAAGCACTTTCTGAAAAATCCCTCTGCACTCACTATTCCTGAAGTCCCCAAGGGGAATTTTCACAAACATATCTGTTGGCTATAGTCTATTCTGCAAGGTCAATAATTATAAATCCAAAAGCCTCTCTTTCTAATATTGACATGCTTTTAAGTACCACTTCTATGAATTATAATTATGAATATCCCTTTTCCCATTGAGGATGTGAGAGGAAAATTCCAGCTTTACCTCACACAAATCCTTACTTACCAAGAAGTGTAAGCTCCTTGAAAATAGGTGCCTTCTCTTAGTCCACTGTTTTTAATAGTTTTCAGTAAAATTTTGGTCCCATAAAAACCCATTAGGGTGGAGTCAGGGCAAGATGGTAGAGTGGTGAGGTGTAGGTTTTAGTTACTCCTCCAGGGAAGTAGTAGAAAGCCAGGAACTGCATGGACTGGACACTGCAGAGCAATCTGACTTTGGGCATACTTCATACAACACTCATGAACACATGGAACAGCTGAGATCAGCGAAATACGTAAGTTTTTGCAGCCAGGGGACCCACGCCCCTCTCTGACAGGCTCAGTCCCAAGTGAGGAGGGGCTGTCAGCACTGGGAATGAGGAGGGAGAACTGCAGTTGTGACTCTTATCAGAAACTCATTCTACTGATCCAGGCTCCAAACATAGGTAGACTGAGACCAGACACCAGAAAATCTGGGAGCAGCCAGCCTGGTGGAGAGGAGATAGGGATAGCAAAAACAGCAAGGAAAACCCAAAAATAAAAGCAGAGATTTTTGGAGTTCTGGTGAACATAGAATGGGGAAGGGCAGAGCTCAGGCAGAGTCAGGCTCATATGCAAATCCAGAAGGCAAGTTTCTTTGTCTGAAGAGCTGTTTTCTCTGCTCCCTTGATGGTTCCTTAATGGCCCTAATCTCCTTGTCTCTTAGCATTTCAATAGCCCATTAGATCTGCAAGGAAGGCCCTTCCTTTTTTTAAAAAATCTTTTTCTGTTTTTCTAAAACAATCACTCTAAGAAGCCCATTACAGAAAGCCTCAAATTTGGGCCCAGACAAGAGCAGAGTTAAGAGAGCTCTGAGACACAAGGCAATAAGTCCATTGGCTGAGAAAATTTCCTAAACATCACAACTTCCCAAGAAAAGGGAGGCGTCCCCTTACAGCCATCTTCCCGGTGGGCAGGGAATGGTCCTGCCCGGCACCAGCCCAGTGCTGCCCCAAACAACCCAGTGTGATGGGAAGTGTTTCCAACAACACATGCACACACCACAAAATCAGAGTTGGGAAGGCGGAGCTGTGTGAAAAGGGGGGAAATTAACATGCTCCATTCATCCATTCTTTCAGCAGACTGGGAATGCCCCTACACAGCCCTGCAGCCCAGAACCACCCCAAGGGGAAGGCACTAACCTGTGACATGGCACAGTCATCCCTCAACAGAGGACCTAGGAGAGCACAGCTTGGAAGAAGGACCCACACGCAAGTCCCAGGGACCATACACCAATACCAAGGACTTGTGGGTCAGAGGCATAGACAAACTGTGGCAAGACTGAACTGAAGGATTAGACTATTGCAACAGCTTTAAATCTCCAGGAACACTAGGGAGATTTCATTATTTAAGCTGCCCCCCAAGCACTCAGACACACATCCCATATACAGGGCAGGCAACACCAACTACACACGCAAGCTTGGTGCACCAATTGGACCCCACAAGACTCACAACCCCACTTACCACAAAGACAAAGCGGGGGAGAACTGGCTTGAGGGGAATAGGTGGCTCG
Source organism: Choloepus didactylus (assembly GCF_015220235.1). Lineage (NCBI taxonomy): Eukaryota > Metazoa > Chordata > Mammalia > Pilosa > Megalonychidae > Choloepus > Choloepus didactylus. The sequence goes on from NC_051312.1 coordinate 84,172,194, forward strand.
CAGATGCCACCTGCTGGTTAGAGAAAGTGTACACCACCAAGCTGTATATCTGACAAATTAGTCATAAGCCTTTGAATTAGTCTACATATCCTAAAAGAACCCTATCAAATTTAGCAAATACCAAGAAGCCAAAAACAACACAAAATTTTAGAGCATATGAAAAAACCAGATGATATGGATAACCCAAGCCCAAACACCCGAATCAAAAGTTCAGAGGAGACAAAGTACTTGGAGCAATTAATCAAAGAACTAAAGGCAAACAATGAGGGCATGGCACAGGATATACAGGATATGAAGATGACTCTAGAAGAGCATAAAGAAGAAATTGCAAGAGTAAATAAAAAAATAGATGATCTTATGGAAATAAAAGAAACTGTCAACCAAATTAAAAAGATTCTGGATACTCAAAGTACAAGACTAAAGGAAGTAGAACAATGATTCAGCAAACTGGAGGATAACAAAATGGAAAATGAAAGAACAAAAGAAAGAATGGGGAAAAAATCAAAAAAATTGAAATGGACCTCAAGGATATGATAGATAATATAAAATGTCCAAATATAGGACTCATTGGTGTCCCAGAAGGGGAAGAGAAGTGTAAAGGTCTAGAAAGGGTACTCAAAGAATTTGTTGGGGAAAACTTCCCAAACCTTCTACACAACATAAATACACAAAGCATAAATGCCCAGCAAACTCCAAACAGAATAAACCCAAATAAACCTACTCGAAGATATATTCTGATCAGACTGTCAAATACTGAAGAAAAGGAGCAAGTTCTGAAAGCAGCAAGAGGAAAGCAATTCACCACATACAATGGAAACAACATAAGACTAAGTAGTGACTACTCAGCAACCACCATGGAGGTGAGAAGGCAGTGGTATGACATATTTAAAATTCTGAGAGACAAAAATTTCTAACAAAGAATCCTTTATCCAGCAAAGCTCTCCTTCAAATTTGAGAGAGAGCTTAAATTTTTCACAGACGAATGCTCAGAGATTTTGCTAATAAAAGACCTGCCCTACCTGAGGTACTAAAGGGAGCCCTGCTGACAGAGAAACAAGGAAAGGAGACAGAGAGATGGAGAAAGGTTCAGTACTAAAGAGATTCAATATTGGTTCATTAAAGGACAATAAGAGAGAGAGGGACAAAATATATCAGACAAACATAAATCAAAGAATAGGATGGCTGATTCAAGAAATGCTTTCACAGTAATAAAGTTGAATGTAAATGGATTAAACTCCTGAATTAAAAGATATAGATTGCCAGAATGGATCAAAAAAAAATGAACCACTGATATGCTGCATACAAGAAACTCATCTTAGACACAGGGACACAAGGAAATTGAAAGTGAAAGGATGCAAAAAATTATTTCATGCAACCTACAGCCAAAAGAAAGCAGGAGTAGCAATATTAATCTCAGATAAAATAGACTTTAAATACAAGGATGTTATGAGAGACAATGAAGGCCACTACATACTAATAAAAGGGGCAATTCAACAAGAAGAATTAACGATCTTAAATGTTTATGCACCCAATCAAGGTGCCACAAAATACATAAGACAAACACTTCCAAAACTAAAGGAAGCAATTGATGTTTCCACAATAACTGTGGGAGACTTCAACACATCACTCTCTCCTATAGATAGATCAACCAGATAGAAGACCAATAAGGAAATTGAAAACCTAAACAATCTGATAAATGAATTGGATTTAACAGACATATATAGAGCCTTACATCCCAAATCACCAGGATACACATTCTTCTCTAGTGCTCACAGAACTTTCTCCAGAATAGACCATATGCTGGGACATAAAACAAGCCACAATAAATTTTAAAAAATTGAAATTATTCAAAGCACATTCTCAGACCACAATGGAATACAATTAGAAGTCAATAACCACCATAGACTTAGAAAATTCACAAAAACCTGGAGGTTAAACAACATGCACCTAAACAATCAGTGGGTTAAAAAAGAAATAGAAAGAGAAATGGTTAAATATATAGAAATGAATGAAAATGAGAACACAACATATCAAAACCTATGAGATGCAGCAAAAGCAGTACTGAAGGGGAAGTTTATAGCACTAAATGCATACATCAAAAAGGAAGAAAGAGCTAAAATCACAGAATTAATGGAGCAACTGAAGAAGCTAGAAAATGAACAGCAAACTAATCCTAAACCAAGTAGAAGAAAAGAAATAACAAGGATTAAAGCAGAAATAAATGACAGAGAACAAAAAACCAATAGAGAGAATAAGTAACACCAAGAGTTGATTCTTTGAGAAGATCTACAAGATTGACAAGCCCCTAGATAGACTGACAAAAAAAAAAAAGAAAGAAGACCCCTATAAACAAAATAATGAGAAAGGTGACATTACTGCAGATCCTGAAGATATTAAAAAAATTATAAGGGGATACTATGAACAACCCTATGCCAACAAACTGGATAATATAAAGGAAATGGACAATTTCCTGGAAACATATGAACAACCTAGACTTACCAGAGAAGAAACAGAAGACCTCAACCAACCATTCACAAGCAAAGAGATCCAATCAGTCATCAAAAAACTTCCCACAAATAAATGTCCAGGACCAGATGGCTTCACAGGGGAATTCTACCAAACTTTTCAAAAAGAACAGACACTAATCTTACTTAAACTCTTCCAAAACATTGAAGAAAAACGGAACACCGCCTAACACATTTTATGAAGCTAACATCAATCTAATACCAAAACCAGGCAAAGATGCCACAAAAAAGGAAAGCTATCAAGCCAATCTCCCTAATGAATATAGATGCAAAAATTCTCAACAAAATATTTGCAAATCAAATCCAAAGACACATTAAAAAAATCATGTACCATGAACAAGTGGAGTTCATTCCAGGCATGCAAGGATGGTTCAACATAAGAAAATCAATCAATGTAATACAAAACATTAACAAATCAAAAGAGAAAAATCAAATGATCATCTCAATAGATACTGAAAAAGCACCTGACAAAATCCAACACCCTTTTTGATAAAAACAATTCAAAAGGTAGGAACTGGGGGAAACTTCCTCAATATAATAGAGAGCATATATGAAAAACCCACAACCAGCATAGTACTCAATGGTGAGAGACTAAAAGCCTTCCCTCTAATATCAGGAACAAGACAAGGATGTCCGCTGTCACCACTGTTATTAAACATTGTGCTAGAAGTGCTAGCCAGGGCAATCCAGCAAGACAAAGAAATAAAAGGCATCCAATTTGGAAAGGAAGAAGTAAAACTGTCATTGTTTACAGATGATATGATCTTATATTTGGAAAACCCTGAGAAATCTACAATACAGCTACTGGAGCTAATAAACAAATTTAGCAATGTAGCAGGATACAAGATTAATGCACATAAGTCAGTAATGTTTCTATATGCTAGAAATGAACAAACTGAAGAGACACTCAAGAAAAAGATACCATTTTCAATAGCAACTAAAAAAATCAAGTACCTAGGAATAAACTTACCCAAAGATGTAAAAGACCTATACAAAGAAAACTACATAACTTTACTAAAAGAAATAGAAAGGGACCTTAAAAAATGGAAAATATTCCATGTTCATGGATAGGAAGGCTAAATATCATTAAGATGTTAATTCCACCCAAACTCATCTACAGATTCAATTCAATCCCAATCAAAATTCCAGCAACCTACTTTGTAGACTTGGGAAAGCTAGTTATCAAATTTATTTGGAAAGAGAAGATGACTTGAATTGCAAAAAAAACACTCTAAAAAAGAAAAACAAAGTGGAATGGCTCAGACTCCCTGAATTTGAATCTTACTATAAAGCTACAGTATTCAAAATACCATGGTACTGGCACAAAGATAGATATATCAATCAATGGAATTGAATTGAAAATTCGGACATAGATCCCCAGATCTATAGCTGACTGATCTTTGATAAGGCCCCCAAAGCCACTGAACTGGGACATAACAGTCTTTTCAACAAATAGGGCTGGGAGAGTTGGATATCCATATCCAAAAGAATAAAAGAAGACCCCTACCTCACAACATACACAAAAGTTAACTCAAAGTGGATCAAAGACCTCAATATAAAAGACAGTGCCATAGAACTCCTAGAAGAAAATGTAGGGACACATCTTTGAGACATTGTATTAGGAGATAACTTCCTAGACCTTACACCCAAAGCACAAGCAACAAAGGAAAAAATAGATAATTGGGAACTCCTCAAGCTTACAAGTTTCTGTACCTCCAAGGAATTTGTCAAAAAGGTGAAGAGGCAGCCAACTCAATGGGAAAAAATTTTGGAAACCATGTATCTGACAAAAGACTGATATCTTGCATATATTAAGAAATCCTACAACTCAATGACAATAGTACAGACAGCCCAATTATAAAATGGGCAAAAGATATGCAGAGACAGTTCTCTGAAGAGGAAATACAAATGGCCAAGAAACACATGAAAAAATGTTCAGCTTCACTAGCTCTTAGAGAGATACAAAGTAAGACCACAACGAGATACCATTTCACACCAATTAGAATGGCTGCCATTAAACAAACAGGGAACTACAAATGCTGGAGAGGATGTGGAGAAATTGGAACTCTTATTCATTGTTGGTAGGACTGTATAATGGTTCAGTCACTCTGTAAGACAGTCTGGCAGTTCCTTAGAAAACTAGATATAGAGTTACCCTTCGATCCAGCAATTGCACTTCTCGGTATATACCCGGAAGATCTGAAAGCAGTGACACGAACAGATATCTGCATGCCAGTGTTTGTAGCAGCATTATTTACAATTGTCAAGAGATGGAAACAACCCAAATGTCCTTCAACAGATGAGTGAATAAATAAAGTATGGTACACACCCACGATAGAATACTATGCAACAATAAGAAGGAACAGTGTCATGAAACATATGACAACTTGGATGAACCTTGAAGACATACTGCTGAGCAAAATAAGCCAGGCACAAAAAGAGAAATATATGCTAATATATACTAATGTGAACATTGCTGGGGGAGAATGCAGGTGTGTTGGGCTTCCCAACCTCGATGGTTGCTGACATTGGGGACTGGTGGTTTAATGGGCTGAGCCCTCAATCACAGGACTTGCCCTTGGAAAGACTGTTACTGCAAAGGAGAGGCTAGGCCTGCTTATAATTGTGCCTAAGAGGCTCCTCCTGAATGTCTCTTTGTTGTTCAGATGTGGCACTCTCTCTCTAGCTAAGCCAACTTGTTAGGTGAAATCACTGCCCTCCCCTTTACGTGGGATCTGACATCCAGAGGTGTAAATACCCCTGGCATCGTGAAATATGACTCCCAGGGAGGAATCTGGACCTGGTATTGTGGGATGGAGAATGTCATCTTGACCAAAAGGGGGATGTGAAAGGAAATGAAATAAACTTCAGTGGCAGAGAGATTCCAAAAGGAGCCGAGAGGTCACTCTGGTGGGCACTCTTACACACAGTAAAGATAACCCTTTTTAGGTTCTAATAAACTGGAATCGCTAGCAGTAAATACCTGAAACTATCAAACTACAACCCAGAACCCTTGAATCTTGAAGACAATTGTATAAAAATGTAGCTTATGAGAGGTGACAATGTGATTGGGAAAGCCATGTGGATCACACTCCCCTTTGTCCAGGGTATGATGGATCAGTAGAAAAATGGGGGCAAAAAAAACAAAAAACAAAAAACAAACAAACAAACAAAAACCCAGTGTTCTCTTTTTACTTTAATCATTCTTTTTAACTTTAATTTTTATTCTTATTACTTTTGAGTGTGTGGTAATGAAAATGTTCAAAAATTAATTTTGGTGATGGATGCACAACTATATAATGGTACTGTAAACAATGATTTTATGCTTTGTATGACTGCATGGTATGTGAATATATCTCAATAAAATGGAATTATTAAAAAAAATTAAAAAAAGAGTATATTGTTTAATTTCCACATTTAAGGGTTTTTTTTTTTTTTTTTTTTAACTTTGTTTGTTATTGATTTCTAGCTTCATTCCACTGTGGTGGAAGAAGATAGTGTGACAAAATGAAGTGACTATTTCAAAACTGTCAAATGCTGCCATGGTTTTCAGAGAGGGTTTGTAGTTGTCTAGTGCTTCTTCCTGGGGGTGGGGTGGGGGGAGGGTGATCTCTACTAGGTATTAACAGTGATATGAAGATAATTCACTTTAGTCTACTCCCATATGTCCATTCACATGCCTCTATTCCACAACAACTTCTCCCAGATCTTCCAATTTTTCTCCAACCAAGCCATTTGCCACTGCCCATTTTCACGTGTCTATATTTTAACCTCAAAATTGGGGTTTTTGTCGCAAAATGGATGACCAGATACACTGTGGTAGAAAGGAAAGCATTAAATCAATGGCTACATAGCATGTGCCTGAGACTCCGTCTGCTTTATCAGATACCACACCTGGCAGAATAGCTTACTTGGATTATTTGGTTGCATTTGAAGTATTCTGTCATTATCCTGGATGTATCTAGGTATTTCAAGTAACATACTGGTGAATTAAATGGAGATATGATGGGGATCACCATCCCTACATCCCTTAGGACTCAACAATGTCACCAATTCCTTCCATCCCTTCCAATACGTGATTCTCTACTATCCTACCTGGCAAAAGGAGGGAGTGGATCTCAAAGGGACCCACTTTGACTTCCCCACTATACTGCCTCTTACCTCACAGGTCAAGACCCTAAATAGATCTGTATACTTACTCTGATTATACATTCAGGGAAGAAGAATCACCAGGTGTATCAACAGAACCAGAGGACCAGCTGAATACTGAATACTGGCCAGGAGTTCATTTATTATCTGGTGCCCATATGCCTCCACCGCAAGAGGTGAGTCATAATGAATCTTTGAGTTGCTGAGGAGCTGAGGAGTGGTGTCATCTAGGACCCTGTGTCAAGCAGTCCCCCAAGTGGTTGGGTGTTCTCCTTTCTCCAGTGTACAATTATATGAAAAAAAATGGCCACTGGTAAAAGACTGAGTTGATGATTACCATGCATATTTCCGAAAGGTTCTGAGTTCTTCCTCCCAGGAAGACACATTCAGTCATTGTGTTCCAAGACCAAAACTCTGGGCAAAGGATTATGAATATTTACTGAGGAATCATCCTTCATTGATTTTGTTTGTACAAATTTCTCATAAGCTGTCTACTTTTCTTCTAGGACAATGTACTAGCCAATTCCATTGTTCTGTATTTCAGAAATGCCTGCTATGTCATAACTGCTGATACATTCCCCTTCACAAGTATATCATCATGATACAACAGTTGAAGTTTTATGATCATACTACTACCAAGGGTTATCCATGCTCATCTACCACCAGTGATGGAGTCCTCATTACCAGATGGGCAGCAGGTGTTACAACTCTAATGCCCCAGCTTAGTGTTTGCTCTCTTGGATCACTCCTGGTACCAACTGTCAGAGTTGTACAGGATGTTCACTAAGGAATTCCCTTGGGATCATACCTGTGGGAGGGAGTGAAAGGAAGCAGGAGTGAGTAGAGGGGAAAAGTTAAACTGTGCATGCAGATCCAATGTTAGCCTTTGCCTACTCTACCAGGAGCTTGTTTCTAGAATGGGCTTTCAAATTTCTCCTGAATTGGGCCACAATAGCCCTGGTTGTTTACTTCCACATCAATCACTCATTAGCTATGGGCTGCCCTAGATGACTTTGAAGTCTCTGAGGCTGAGACAATCTCTGGAGCAGCTGACAGCTGAAAGCTGCTTGATAACAATAGCCAGGCCAACAAAGCCTTCATTAAAACTAAGTCTAGATGGTGCATCAGTGTCTACTACTCTAAGTCTCCTGTCTTAGACCTTAAATCATTTCATGAGTTTCTTGGATCCTTGAGTCCAGCCAAGCCAGAATTTCATATCTATCACTTTGAGATACAGTATTCAGAGGTCTCTGGTATCAATTCTAATTCAGATTAAGTAATACTTGCTTGTATATTCTGGAAAGGATACAAAAGCTCTGCAAGATTATTTCTCATAGCCCATAGGAAGAAATAATGAAGAAGACAAGCCTGTGGCTTACCATCTGGTCCCTTGGTATGGGGTCTTTAAAGTAGCTCAGGGAACCAAATCTGGACTTTGCTGGATTCAATTCTCCTGAGGAAATGGGGCCCCCTTGATCTAGAGGAGATGCTTACTTCCATTTCCTTGTCTTAAAATAGCCCCTCTCTGTCCTGTACTTTCTTGTCTTTTCTCTCCTATTATTCTTGGCTCAAATGAAGAGAAAAAAGAGTATGGCCACAAAGCAGAAGGGGTCTCAGGAACGTTAATGGTGGGAGACTGCCCACAACTAGGGTTAGGTGAAAAGATGAGGGGCTGGTCCAGGTCTATAGTCTCTTTCAAAAGCCAGCCTTATAGGTCCACACCCACACCCACACCCCATCCCTTCTCCCAGTGCTGTCCTTATTCATTCTCTAGCATGGGAGCTAATTTTGTGTCCCCTTGGTAACAAACCATGCATAGGATTCCTGAAGCAGAAACTCAGTCCCTGACGCTTAGTCTCCCCAGACATTCTGTTGGCATTCCTTAAGGGTTTGTTTCAATATTCTTTTGGTATCTAATTAGCTTTACCTGAAGATTTAGCAAGCCAATGCAGACTCACCAGCAGGGGTTTTCCTGTTATTGAGGTACCATAAGCCAGATTGATTAGATTTTTTAATGGGAAGTAATGCTTAGCAAGTAAACCTCTGCCTCGCGCACTGGCAGGACAATACTGAGACCCTCATGTTGGGCACTTGTGTTATAATCACTTGGAAATTCTCCACTTCATATCACATGTGTTTGTTTCCTAGCTATTAAAACAAATAGCATAAAATGGGTTGGCTTAACAAAATTTTCTGGCTCATGGTTTCAAAGGCTAGAAGGCTGGCTTCCATGGTGGTCAATATCTTCTGCTCAGCAATTGTTGGGGTTCCTTGGCTTTTCCATCACATGGTGATGCACATGACAGTATCTTCTTTCCCTTCCAGGTTCTGTTGACTTTCAGCTTCTGACTGCTCCCCTGACTTCTCCTGTGTCCAATCTCCTTTGCTTATAAGGCCTTCAGCCGTATGGGGTTAAAACCCACTCATTTGTTTTGGGCTCACCTTAACTAGCAACATCTTTAAATGTCCCATTTACAAATAGACTCATATCCATAGGACTGAGAGTTGAGGCCTGAACATGCCTTCTCTGGGGCACATGACACAAGCCCCAACCCCTTGTGTCTGGGTCTCAGTAAAAGAAAAATGCTGCTCAGGTGGATATTGGAAGTGAGAATATTCTTAACAACATGAAATCTAGGATCTCACAACTTGGAGTGATTCACCAATCAGGTAACATCCCAGCCAAAAAACAGAGGGGAACATCATCAAGAGGTAGAAAGGGCAGGTTTTATATAGACAGGTTTACACAACCATCAAAGGAGTTAGCAGTATAAATGATTCTACTGGCTGCATCAAGATATTTATCCTTATTTGGCTAATGCCAAACCAGAGGATCTGGGACACACAAGCTAAATTAAAGCTGTCAGGCTGTGATTGGTTGAGCTAAATTAGAGCTGACAGGACCATGATTGGTTGACCTTAGGTCTCTGGTTCTGGGGCAGCTGAATGCTACAAGAAAGAGCAACTAAATTATGCTTTGGTTTGCTGATGTATGGTTTAGCATGAGTGACTATCTTGAGTCCATGTACATTATTATTTAACAGAAGTGTGGGAGATGCTTCTTGCCTCCTGAAATGGCATTAGTTAAGAATAGTCCCTGGCCACACATAAAGAATCCAACTGTTTTCTGAAATAACTTATTCCTATCCCTTAATCCCACTTTAATCTGTACTTCTATACAAGTAAAGAATTGTCTTCCTTAAGTAATCCAAGTGTATTTTTAAGATTAAGATATCCAGTACTAACTTTTATATATTGTGGTAGCATAACACTCAGGAAAATATCTGGGATTGGGGAGAAGTGTTTTCTCTTTCCAATGGAATGCAGAGGTCATTAGAAGCTTCTTCATTATCTTTCAAATGACTTCTCAACATGGACATGTTCCCATTCATCTCTAACCACTTCTCTTGGAAAGAAGTAATAAGCAGGCAGCCACTTCTCTGGCTTCTGACTCCATGAGGACTTCACTTTATGGATCCTTTGTCCCCTAAGGAAAAGAGACATATATAAGCTTGTTGCCAAACTTATAGAAGCACTTTATACAGTGGGCATCTTGGAACTCAGAATACTATATTGTGCATTGTCATATGCATCATGAAACAAACCAATCTCTGGAGTCCAGTGTTGTATGGCTCCAGGCAAGTCTGCTTTGGCTAGAGATCATCATGAAGTAGGAATTGGGAGATGTGTGTCCTTTATCCACGAGGTAGATGAGCGTTCTTTTCAAAAAGAATGTGCATCCTGCTTAAGAATCTACTATGGTATTCTTCCCTCTAAAACATGGTGATTTGGATGCTTAATCAGTTGGTATCTTCGGTTTCTTGGTCCCTTAATGATCTCTGCCAACTCACTTGCTAACTATAATTTTACTGTCTCCTGGACATATAACCCTTCTATACATATGAAAGTCCACACAGTCTTCTGTCTATTTGATTAGAATTTCGACTTCTGCTTTTTCCTTACTATTAATATTTTCTTAGACCTTCTATGTTTAAGCCAACTCATTACCTTTATTAGAAAAGATTGTCTTCATAGCCTTAGTAAACACAAAATCTGATTTCGAACTGTAAAACTATAGATGAAAATTTTAGTGCTTAAGCTTTGAAAGAAAGTAATTTGCAAGCCCGCTGATTTGAGAACAGTGGTATCCAAAGCTAGTTGGTATTTCCAATGATGTGATCCTGAAATGTAAATTCTTGTTTTAAAAAATGCAAGTATATTTAGATACTAGAAATTTCTGTAGGAATCTCAACCTTTGCCAAAATATTCATGCAACCATGATTTCTTGCTTTGTTAAATATAAGATAAGGCATGTTAACTGTTGACCACTAGACTTCTGGGTTTTCTAGAATTAAAGTTGCAGGAGGGTAGTATTTTAGTTGCCTTGACTGCTTGAGCAAATATCGTGCAAAGGATTAGCTTACTGGGAATTTATTAACTCATAGTCTTGAGGCTAGAATTCCAAATCAGGGTTCATCAAAGTGATGCTTTCCCCCCAGAGTAGCATTCTGGGGCCGGCTGCCAGAGATCCTGGTCCTAATTCTTCTGTGACATGGCAATGCACATGGCAGCTTCTCCTGTTTTTACCCTTTTTCTGGTTCCATTCATTTCAGCTTCTGGCTTCTCTTTCTGTGACTTTCTCTTTCTGTCTGAATCCCACTCTGCTTTTAAGGGACTGCAGTAATAGGATTAAGACTCATTCTAATGGAGGTGGGCCACAACATAACTGAAGTAACCCCACTCTTAAAATGGGTGCATACCCACAAGAATGGATTAAGTTTAAGAATATGTCTTTCTGGGGTAAAAATAGTTCCAAACCACCATAGGTTGTTACCAACGCAAACTAATCTAAGGCCTGTGAGTGATTAAAAATGAGAGCTGGGCCATGCATATTTTTTAACAGTCAAATAGAAGATGACTTTGAAAAGTGGCAGAAAAATATCACAAAGCACTTTCTAACATGATAATGAAAGCCTCATCTGAACCTCAAGCCTCCATCTCCCCAACCCACAGCAAAGTCTTCCTTATCACTAATCCTCCTACTTCCAGTGGGTATTAAGTACTAGATGAAAAGGGAAGCAAATCAGAGTAAAGTTTTGTCTCTTTATCTTGTTTAGGTGTGGCAGGGTAAAGTTCCAGCTCTCAGATAAAACCAATTATGCTGGGAAGAAATGGAAAATATGCTTTTCCTTCTTAGTGCATTTAATTTTCCTGATGAAAAGCAAAGTCTTCTATAGCAAAACAAGTAACCTTAGACTCCAAGAAAAAATGTGCCCCAGATTTTAAACTTGAGGATAACTCTGGTCTTATTTTGAGTTAAATTAGAAACTAAAGACACTGGAAGATAAAAATCTATGCATTATCTTTTATTACAGTGTATCTGTCCAGATGTGGGGTATGTCTGGCCTTATGAAAAATGAAGGAATCCACTCAAATCAGTCCAAAGGACCCCCAAATAAAGGGATATACAAGGAAAAATCTGGAACTAGGGACTTGGGTGATAATTGAGCTTTTTTTTTTCATTTTCTTAAAAGATCTTAACCTAGATAGATATTTATTTCAAATAAATTTCAAAGAATGTCATGGGTCACAGTTCCACAACTTCACCCATTTCCATTACTGTAAAATGTAACATATATACAGCAAGGTGTCAACTGTCGATGTACAGCTCAACAGGCAGTTATGTAGGTAATTTCAAAAATTGTTATGGATTACAGTTCCACAGTCTCAGTCCCTTCCCTATTATGCAATAGAAGGTATATACAGAAAAGTAATGACCGTCAAGGCACAATTCAACAAACAGCTATAAAGCAAATCCCAAAGGATGCTGTAGGCTGCAGTTCCACCATGTCATTTACCTCCTTCCAAGCCATGCAAACACCCCAGCATCCAAGAAAATATATATATAATTATATAAAGTTTCAGTATTCATAGTCCTTTGTTAAATCTTATCTTGTTTGTTGCTATCCCCTCCTCTCACTTAATCTGTCCCTCCATCTTCACGGGTGTCCAGGCAGTGAGCACCCTAACTTGTTCATATTGAAAGGGAGTGTCGACAGTATAGGGAAGGGGGCTGCATCTGATTGTTGTTCTTAAAAAGGCTGTTGCCTCTGAGTTTTGGGACCTGTCTGGCATAGGAACAGTCTGGTGGATTTAAGTTTCTGAGAGACAAAATTTACTGAGTGAATCTTCTATTGAATCTCAGGTAGGTACCTAGGTATTCAGAGGCTACTTTTGGTAAGAGCATGGCATACTGTGGCCATCTGGGAGGCCTAGCTGGAGCTTGCATAACAGAAACCTCCAGGATAGCCTCTCAACTATACATGGGATGTCTCAGCCACTGTGACCTCAGCTTGTTACCTTTATTTTCTCCTCCTTTTTGTCAAGTAGGCATTTTCACTCCCTCACTGCCAAGGCCAGGCTCATTCCTGGGAGTCATGTTCCACTTTGCCAGGGAGATTCATTCCCATGGGAGTCATGTCCCTTGTCAGGGGGTGGAGGGTGGGTGGGGGTGGGGTACTCCTCACATGCACAGGGTTTCTCTGCTGCTGTGACTTTACTTCTGAGGGCATCTCAACCAGAGATCTGAGTCATCATCACAGGGTTAAAGTAGGCACTTTTTTTTAGTCCAAGGCACTACAGGGGAGGAAGAAGACCTAAAGTATAGTTTCTTTTCTATTGTATCTTTCCACAGCAGTGCTTGAATGTCTTCCTTCTCAGGCCGAAGCTATTTCCCAGTCCAACCTCCCCAGAGTCTTTCAATTTCAGTTTTTTAGTGTTATCCTATATGTGATGCCTCTGGGATTGAACTTACAGGAGGGAGTCAGCAATTATATTCACCATTTAGTTCAAATTTGAACATGAACATCACCCCCAGAAAGAAGAGCTTTAAAGATTCTCAGGAACTAACCTTTATTTAAAAGTTGTTCTTAACCCTTTCTATCTCTGGCAGTTTACCCTTGTGATTCCAATAGGCTCTTCTAACACTTCTCCATGTTTATAGTACACATCTGTATTAGACAAGAACTTTGAAAAACATTCTCACATGTAAGTGTGTGTATCTACCTATGATGCCCTAAATCTTAATGTACAGCTCTTATTTGGTAGCACTCTTGGAATAAAAGTGCAGCCTCAGTTGGAAACTGTTTTATATCATCTATGAAATATATCAGTTCAATTCTGCCAATATGGAAAAATACTACTAACTCTAAGTGTTCTAATTTTGAGGCCTTAGGTAATACCTGTAATACAACTAGTCTTTTGCCAAGAGAGTGGGCTCAGAGTAGAGAGGCCTCAGGAACAGAAGGATAGGACTTCTGCCCAGGCTGGGAGTCCTAAAAACTCAGACTAAAATTCAGATGGGTGGCTAAACATAACCCCTATCCTCAAGCTCCTCCAGGAATATTTATGGATCTGCTTATCCTAAGAACCCCCTGGAGCTGCCCATAATTTCCTTCCTTGAAAGCACAAAGCAGATGGTCATATATCCCTTACATCTTCCCATCTGTTCTCTGGTTCCAAGAGTTGGAGGAGAGATTAGGCAGCTTAGAATGTTAGGTAAAAAGAAAAAAAAAAATTGAGATTCTCTACCTACAATCAGACTTGATGTGAAAACAAGGCTCTGAAGAGGAAAATTGAGGAACTATGGTTGTGAGAACATCAGTCTGCTAGTCCAGAGCAGTCTGAGGCCATTCTCACAGTGTAGGTCTCCTGGCCCTGGGACGTCATTAATTTTGTGCAGTGCCTATGGTAACATCAAGGGAACAGCTCTGTTCAGGCTTCTAGGCTGCACCTTGAATTTGACTGCTATAGAACTCAACTGCCTTTATGACAATAGATTCTTCAAATTTATATCTATACTAGAACTGCTCTCATGTATTCTATGACAAGGAAGGAGAAGCAGTGCTAAGCCACATATCAAGTGCTAAAAGTTACATGGTTTTCACTACTTCTTAAATGGCTTTTAGAGAGTAGTCTTTGGAAACAGATCTCAAAGGGCTCCATATTTATAGGAAGTATTAACTCTTCCCACAAGACTGACTTCTGGGACATGAAGCTGAAGTTTATGCAGTGGAACTCTCCATAACTGTTAGAATGGATCCTCCAAATAGCAGAGTCAAAGATGGAATTAGATATGTGAGAGATTCATTGGGGGAAAAATGCCTGAGGGGAAATAGGGAGCCCACTCAAAACTGGAAGCCTTCCATATCTCTGCTGTATGGCCAAAGCAGTATTTTTAGGAGAGGGGTAAGTTATCTCCAGAACCAAAAGAGGTTTTCCAGGCATTGTGCTTTCTTCTTTTGGGTAAGGATGCAAGATGATTTCTTTAACTTCAGTGAGGACATCCAGATGAAATCCTGACAGTTGGACCCCTAAAAAATTCACTGAAATTGCAGTTCCCTGAATTTCTTAGGATTTGTCTCCCACTATCTGAAGTACATGTGTCTTACTAAGGTCTTCAGTTCATGAAGCACCTCTTGCTCATTTTGCCCAATCAACGTGATGTCATTGATGGATCAGTATAATGTTGTGTGTGACACCCAGGAAGTCCAGATCTCTTAAGGCTATATTATGGCAGAGTGCAGGAGAGTTAACATGGTTCTGAGGCAGACTGGCTGAGTATTGTCCATCCCCTGTGAATATAAATGTTCAGACCCTCTTTTATAATTGGAATAGAAGATAATACATCTGTTATTCTCTACCATGTACCCCAGGATGCATTAGTAGGAAGGGCAGTTCATAGGTTCATTTGGCCTTCCCTATATTCTTTTATCTCACAGGCTGAGTACCCATATGGTGATTATTCTAATTACCAACTAAGTATATTCTAATTATACACTAAGTGACTATAGAAATGACCACTGGGTGGGTCTGTGGGACCAGGATTCATTGAGAACTGGACTTTCTGCAGGACTCTACTTGATACCTGGCTCCAGCCATCCCTGATTCTAATGGAAGGATTGTGATTATGTTTTCAATTTCTGGGTATCAATATCAACTCAAACTCTGTTCAATAATCCTCTATGTCTGGGTATTCTTCCTCCCTAGTGTACAATGACCTGAGTAAATGGCCACAGGTACCTTTTGTGGAAGAAGTGGGGGGCATGATCATAGTATGTAATAAACATGGTTTTTCAGGATCCTTCCACTTAGGGATCCAGGTACTCTTTTGTCGATTGAGTTCTAGATCTCAAAATTGGCACAGGTTTGGGAACTGAGCAAGAGACTGTGACTTTGAGTGACTACCTTCAGCCTTCTGATTTCTGATCCTCAATTCTTGCCTTTTTTGTTGTTGTTGTTAAGATGTTAAACAGAACCTTGTCAGCTATCTATTTTGCCCCTTGGAACACAATGATCCATTAACCATCTCTACAACTCACTGTGGATCAAGCCCCATGGGCTCACCCTCTGACCCCGCTGATTGTTACAGTAATTGTAGCCTTCTGGCCTCTGGTGGTTAAGTGCTGCCACCTGACTTACATTACCCCAAAGTCCCATCATCCCCATAGATATCAGTAAGCCCAAGACTGTGACCACCTCTTCTACCATTGGTCCTTGACTGCAGAGGGCAGCCATCATTGAACTTCGTTATTCTGGTACCCATATCAACAGGTCATTACTGATGGCCTTGGTGAATGTTGTACCCTTTGGGTCCACCTATGGAACACAGTCCTCTGAAGGATCATCTGCCCTTACATAATATGTCTGTTCCAACTTGCCCATTTCCCTCAACCTCTTGATTCCTTCCTCTACTTTCTTCCTGGGCAACCAAAGAATTTTCACTTTGTTGATCATTAGCCATCATTGCTTTCAGGATTACAAGAGCCACCATTACAGTGAGTTTTCTCTATCTTCTCATCCTTGTCAAGGGGATAAAATCCCATGAATTCTTGTTCATCCAGTCTTACATTCCAGCCCTCTGGATCAAGCTTTTTCCTGCCAATACATGCTAGCTAATTCTTTATTTTTGTGCTGTATATTTTCTTCCAATATCAGGCCATGCATGTCTGCAGTAAGGGAATGCTCATATTTAACCTTAAGTTTTTGGCAACCAGGAGAGAAGCTTCTGAGGGGGCACCTGTTGCACTGCAGGGGAGAAGCCTCTGCAGTACTTTTCAGCACAGAAGTGCCACCTCTTGCAAGGGAAGAATGGATCAGTTTTGTAGAGCTAAAATATTTAGGGTATCTGAAGTACCAACATCCTCAAGGGCAGAAATCCAGATGTACCCTGCCATTTTTAAGTGTTTCAGGAATTCCCAACTGGGGCCTTGATCTTAGAATAACAGACATTTTATCAGCTGAGCATCCAAACATCTCTGGAGCTCTGTCCTCTAACAATTTCATCTTCAGCCTGCTGCTCAACGTTTCTTTGCAGGAGATAAGGGCCTGTTGTAAGCCACCAAAGAGTCTCTGACTCTCATACTTACCCAATAACTATTTGTTAATAGCCCTTGGTATTTTATTATCTTTCTACAGGACATCAATACAACTTATAAGAAATCAACAAACTTGATCATCTTTGTAGGTTACTCCCCCACCCCAATATCTTTCAAATGCTGAATCATCACAAACTGCAGTAGAATTTCCCTCCACTGGGACATTTTCTTAGTTCACTACCAGTGAAATCTTTAGCAACTGAGCCACCATCTAATGTCAGGTACTATATATGCCTTACCCACCAATCAAGTGGCATCTGCTTCACCTACTGGGCAGTTAGACAGACCCAAATCCTCATCTTACCTTCTATTTGCTCCAATCAGTCTTTTGTATCTTTCAAGAAGAAGGTGCCATGATAGGATTGGACATGAGATATTTATTGGAGGATATGCCTGTGAGAGAACATGGAAAGGGAGCCAGAAGAGGCTGGAAGAGCCATCAGATTACAGTACTTATCTAACTTCCATGAGGGATTGAAGGAGGATAAAGAAAGAAAGTTGTTAGAATGAAGTGCATTTCCAAAAGTCTTATCAAGGCTAATGAGGAGTCCTAGAATGATAATTGTCTCACAGGAATGGGCCTGCCTCAATGCCCCAAAATAACCTGTCATGACTGGGAACAGTCTGTAGTATTTGTGGCCTCAGCAGCAGCCTGGTGATGGATTTCAGATTGTCATTTAAGTCAATTACATTCCCTGCTGTGGGAGACGTGAGAGGCACATTGTAAGGCGGCCACATTTCCTCAGTTTCTCATATGTCACATAAACACCTCTTTCTTGCTTCGTTGGCTGACTTAATTCTTCCTGACTGCATCCAGACTTCACAATTTTAAAGTTTAAGGTATATGGAAGATTAGAATTGAGAATTTTCTGAATGAGAGCTGCCACTTTTGCTGGGCCCTGCCCAACTCCCTTTCTTGGAGAATATATGTCCATAAGGGAATTATCTCCTTCACCTGACTAGTTACTTTGTCTCTTAGACATACCTTAGTTCCACCCTTGCTAGGGTAGTGCTGACAACCAAAAAAGCCTGCTGCATCTTTATGCAAAAAGTAAAAAAAAAAAAAAAAATCCTTTTCAGAATTGGTCCCCAGTCCCCAGTTTTCCAGTCAAGGGCCGGAGTTGGTACCTGACTCTATGTGCCCTTTTCCTTGGGGCATAGCCTTTTTCCAGTACTCTGATCTTGCCCAACTCCAAAGGCCTCTGTTTTCTTTCTTTTTTTCCTGTCAGCCCCAGCTCTTGTCTGTGGAGGAGCTACCTCCAAGTTCCTTTCATGTTTGCTCTGGGTTTATCTGTATCTGGAGCTTGTATTCAGCTGTCCAGATTTGTTAATTGAATCCACATTTGGAGCTTGTTTGAACAATTCTTCCTTTACTCCTAGTGGAGACTACTTCTTTTTCCCCTGGGAAAGTGCTTCCAAAACAGTGTGCCTTTCCAGTGGGGGAGGGGCTCCAGTTTCCAAGCTTGGGAGACTTCATTACACTTCTGCACTCTGATCTTGGCCCTTCCACCTGTTCCAGACTGATGTATGATATGTGTCTGGTCATGGACATTCCCCAAACAGTTGTTCCAGACAGTTCTTGGCTGTTTACTAGCTGCCATGGGGGATGAAGTAAATTCCACACCTCCCTATGCTGCCATCTTGCCCAACCCCTTTCCCCAGTCAATGTATTTTCAAGAGGGAATTGAGAATGCAGGTTGATTTGCAAGCTTGTTTAGTGGAATGTACATGGAAAGCTTTGTACTAGAAGTGTAGCTATAAGTTTTATAGTGGTGGGATGATGGGATAACAGGGTAAACAGAGACTCACTAAGCATGACAGAAAACAGTTGAAGTATTTCCATCATACCTTGCATTAGACATGGGAAAATCAGTGTTCTAATCTTTGTTCTGCTGATAACTGTATGGCTCTAAGAAAAAACACTGATCTATGGGCATTAGTTTCCTTACTAACAAAATAGAGTGATGAAATAGCTAATATCTCAAATATTATAACAGAAGTACATGGGGATAAGAATTCATTGTCTTCTTGGCTGATGGAGTTTGCTTATAATTTGGAGAGCTTTTTAAAGCAATGATGTGATTCCATAATAACATCAATCTGGTGTTTGTTTAGAGGATAAGTTAGAGTAAGGGGAACTTGAAAGAAGGGTCATCTCAGCAGACGGGCCTAGAATGGAGAGAGATTCTGAAGACACAGAACAGTGGAACAGCAAATGAGAAAGTATATCAAGTGTCACATCAAAGAAGTTCCATCTATATTGTAGGTTACCCTTTTGAATGGTGAGCATAGAGAGAAATGTCAAAGGTGACAGGAACAAACCAGGTTTGGTTAGCTGAAAGAGGTTTGGCATCACAAAGGCTGGTCAGAAAAGTCAGTTTTACCAAATAGAAATTTAAACAGAAAGGCTTGTTATCAGGGGTCAGAGGACCCTTGGCCAAGTTTCCTCAAAGGAGGGAAGCTGTCTTGATCACCTTACCTTTCAATACCAGACATAATTTCACCCATCAACAGTAGGATCAGATAGTTTATAAAAGGAAAAAGAATCAAGTTGGTTTCAGACTTGAGAAGTTTGAGGTGCTGGTATAGCATGTGGATTATTTTGATAGGAAGTCATGGTGAGAATGCTTCAGATTCTTTTATTTATTTAGGTATTGATATTCACTGAATGGATATATTAGGGAGCAAATAAATGTGCAATTTTGTGGAAACTATATTTTGAGTCTCCTGGCATAGCATAGACCAATGAGTACAGGAGTGTCAGAGCATGTGGCTGTGGCAGGACAGTCTAGAATTGATGTGTCATCTGGTGATGACTTATGCACCAATTTGTGCTATTTTAAGGTCACTTAAGATGGAGGCATTTCTAAGAAGATTGGAAATACCCACAAAATAGTCAAAGGTCATAACAACAGTACTGAGGATTCCATGACAGTGAAGCAGTGAAGGAGGAACATCTGTGATAAGCAAGCATTGAAGCTGATGTCCTGTGCATTGAGCCAAAATATTCCCATCATTATCACCAGTGTGGAGATGCATAAGCCTAGTTCAGAGGTGGGCAAAATGGAGAGGAAAAAGCACACGGGGGCTTGGTTCAGTGAAGACTCCAAAGAAGATCAAGGTATTCCCAGAAAGGGCAGTTGAGTAGAGTAGAAGAAGGAAATGGAGTGGGCCCATTCAAGTCCAGGAACTCCCATCAGGAGGAAAATGGGAGAAGGACAGTCAAGGTATTTGATATTATGGTTTTCAGGAACAGAATTCTCTTGTAAAATCTTGATTTCCCAAAAAAAATTATTTAGCTTCCATTTATTTTTACTTTTCATTAAAAATTTGACATTTATCAGTTTCAATTTTGTATTCTTACTCATCTTTGTTATATGTATGATTCATCCATCAACTAGATCTTGAGATCCTCTTGGCATCTCCCTATGAAGAAAGGTTGTATTTTGCAGTCATCTTTGCTTGGTAAAGTGCTTGGTTTGTGGTAGATATTTACTATTTGTAAATTGTCTTTTGATATATTTATCTTCTCAGTGTTCTTTAATCACCAATAATAAGGTCTAGGCATAGGAGAAGAATTGACTGATTCATCAGAGGAAAATTGATGAATAATTGAGTGCAGTTAATTCATTAAGTTTATATTTACCTTTTTTTTTTATTAAGCAGAGGGCATATCTGTTTCCAAGAGAACACAAAACTAAGAATTCATCTTAGTAAATGTCAGCTCACTCTCATGTGAGCTTGACATGTGTTTACTCAAAGGAAAGTATTCTCATTCTCATGAATCTGGATATTAATTGCCTTCTTAATGTGTAACCATAAAATCTAGCATATTATTATGGAATCTGCCTGCATTAAAATCAAGAAAAAAATAATTGTCCTCCATCACATCTGTTCCCTGGAGCTTTAACACTAATTCCTGCCATGAAGGTCTCATAGAAATCATTTAGAAAAGATTATGCATCTGATATGAACTGATTATGTGTTATGTGATAGGCTTTGTCATAAATTCTTCACAGGGATTATTTTACAGCAGCATGAAGAGAGAGGTACTATTATTACAGAAGTGCAAACTGAAGTTATCATATGGGAATAAACACAAGTTTAGAAGTTCAGATACATTGCTCATGGGTACAAGGCCAGGATGTGGTGGAGCTTGGGTCTGAATCTGAGACAGCATGGCTCACAAGTCTGTGCTTTTAATTACTATGATATACACCTTATCTTTAGAAGGTAACACATATATAGAGAGAAAATTGGGAGGAAATCAGTTTTTATTTGTGTTTTCCATTTATGTATCTCTAGACTCCTGCCATGTAAATATTTATTATTTATAATTTAATCAAGTTCATTACATGGGTTGCTTTTCAACATGGGTAAATAAAGTAATCAGATTTCTTTTTAAACAAATAAGGCAGCTGTTAAACGTCAAATTCAGACTTTTATTTGGAGAATAGGTTTCTGTGCAAATGATGTAATGATTGCTCAAACCACATTTGAAACCTTTCTGGGACCTCCAATATTCCTTTAGAAGCTATCAAAGATATTTTTCACTACTTCATAGGTACCTTCTTTTGGTATGAAATTATCTAACTTGACTATCACTGTTACTTAAGAAACTACTTGAAAATTAGTCTTAACTATTTCCCTATTTTTAAATTTCCCTATATTTTGAAATATTTTTTAATTTTTTGGAAACCTCAGGTCCTCTAAGGATGTTTGCTACCAACGTTATTTTTCTTATTCTGAAATTGTTATCCTATCCCTGACCAAACTCCTATGCACCAGAAATATATATCAAATTATGTATGTAATCATAGACTATCTCAAGCTTCATATATTAGAAACTGAAGTTATTTATCAATCTATTTCCTTCTATACTCTCTATTTTAAATAACATAAGCTCCACACATTAAGTTTCCAAGCCAGAATAAGGATACTACATTGGCACTATTCCTCCACCACTGGTTATTTCAGTAATTGCTCATTTTTTCACATTTCTTCCTAACTCAAATACATATATCTACTAGCTTTTCTTTTTAAACCATGATTCCAGTGTAAAGGAAATATATGGAACAACCACAAATAAGAAGAGGTTAAATAAACCATGGTTTCTATGAATTCTTGGTTACAAGTCTGCCAAAAGACAATCACAAAAATGACAGTAAGAATTCTTAAAATTTTATGGAAATTTGACATTGCCATGCCATTTAAGCATGTGGTCAGTGTAACTGGAAGACAGATTATAAACAAGGCAGGAAAATTAATCAAACTCATGAGGGGAGTTACTCTTTTGTGACTGGCTTCTTTGACTCAGCATATTGCCTTTGAGATTCACCCATATGGCATGTATCAATATTTCATTCATTATCTCTTCACCTGTTGAAGGACATTTGGGTTGTTTTTCACTTTTAGCTGTTATGGATAAAGCTGCTATCAACATTCACAGGGAGACCTTCGTGGGGACCTACTCTAGTGAGTAAATACTTACAGGGGAATAGCTGTTTAAGCCTTTTCCACTAATATTAATGTATTAATCATAGTAATAGTTAATAGTTAATTTAAAATCCCTGTATTATACTTCCAAAATCTAGGTTCATCTCTGGTGTAGTACCCAGGAAGACTGCAGAGGTCTTGATGCCATCTATCAAGTCAGCCTTGCAGGAAGCAGAGCAGGGTGGATTAGAGGAGGAATTAGATGACTATTTTAAATTATTCCATTGCCTTCCTTATTTGCTTTATTTAGTTTGACATAGAACTGAATTCCAGTTGAATAAATTATTCTTTTTCTGTATTTCTGAATAGTTTCAACATTTATATGCAGGAACTTCACTTTGACCCATTGTGGGTTGGAATCTCAGCTTTCATCCATTGCTTTTTCTCATTTCTTCAGTATTTCCAAAGCTATTTTTGATACTGTGTATCCAAATGTGTGCTCTGAATGTAACATCAAAGAAAGGCAGCAGTAGAAAGGAAAAATGTACACTGAGAAAACACTCAATTCAAGCAACGTATTCATTAGGTGATAGTGAATAAACTGCTGACATTACATGTTTTAAACTTGTAGAGTTTAAACTATACTAGAGTTGGGATGGGTCAACAGTGGTTCATAAAATAAGTGGAATCTAGTCTAGGTTTTGAATTATGATTAGAATGTAGAGTTTTAGGAAAAGAGAAAGGAATGTGGAGTTTCAGACTGGGGAAGCAGCATGATTCAACTTGAAGTTAACCTGGCACCTATGAAGAAACAGGCCTGTTTGGAAACCTGGAAGTAGATAAGCAAGCATTTTACTTCAAGACTGAGAGAACTTGTGTTGGTTAATTTCATGGTTAATTAACATGGCTAGGTTACAGTGTCCAGTTGTTGGGTCAAGCCAGAACCATTCTCATTGTTACTATAAGGGTATTTCACAGATAGATTTGAATCTATTGTCAGTTGATTGCATCTAAGGCCAATGCCATCCACAATCAAAAGACTTTGTCTTCAGCAATGAGGGAAGTCTCCTTATCCAATCAACAGATCTAAAGCCAGAAATGAGGATGTCAGAAGTCAGAAGATTCCTGCCTCTAGTTCAGCCAGCCAACTTCTTCTGGAGAATTCAACTTCACCTTCATTGGAGTTTCCAACTTATGTCCTGCCCTAAGGAATTCAGATTTGCCACTCCACATAGTTGTGAGACCCAAATTACTATAACTTATCCCTTAATATGTGCATCCCATTGGTTCTGTTTCTCTGGGGAATGAATGATACAGATCTAAATTATTTTTTTGCATAAATTGTTCTGATTATAGTGTTATTTATCAGAATATTAATTTAGTAAATTTACCTGCAGCCCATTCTACATACTAAGCTAAGCACTCACCTACTCCTTGAAATTAATTCTACTTAGTAACACATATATGCAATATCCTAAACATCTTTATAAAAACCACAGTACAACTCAAGCTAAATGAAATTATCCTAGTTTTTGCTTGCACCACATAAAAGTCCCTAAATACATACAAAAACATCTTTCCTTTCTAATCTCTTAATCAGTTCCAGCTAGAGGGTCTCACTTAGGAGTTTCAGCTGAAGAAGCTTCAGCAAGTTCTTTGAGCATCTCAAAGTAAATTTCCTCAACATTAATCTTCTTATGTGTTCAATTACCAGAACAAAAGTCCCTCACATCTAAAATTCTGGAAATATAAACACATTTTTAAACCAAATCCACAAATCAATTCCTTTACATAATAGCATTGTGCAAGCAAAAGATGCTCTTTAAGCAACTATTCAAATACAGTAATTTAAATTCACCTTGGAGAAGTGGAAGGGAAAAAAGAATAAAAGAAAGGTAGAGTATTCTCCATGCCTATGTCCAGGTAGGACCTATGGATTTAAAACTCAGGAAGGTATTTTTCCATGAAGAATAAAACTGTGACATGATATTTCTTACATTATTACACAGAGTTTCTTCCAAAATACTCTTGTCTTCCCTGCATCTTTGGATATCCTTGCAACTCAGGATGATAATCCAAACAAGAAGTAAAATTCTATCCTGTGCTGTCAACTATAAAACATACATTATTTAAAAATGTTTCCCTATTTTGCCATCTCACATATTCTACATTAAGCTCC
Organism: Choloepus didactylus; assembly: GCF_015220235.1. Lineage (NCBI taxonomy): Eukaryota > Metazoa > Chordata > Mammalia > Pilosa > Megalonychidae > Choloepus > Choloepus didactylus. Next base: position 84,196,919 of record NC_051312.1, read on the forward strand.
TTGAGTGCAGGGAAAAATGTTTTATAGATCTTTTAATTTCTATTGTTTCCCAAAGGGTCAAACATAAAGTAGACCCTCCAGTCAGTGATGTGTTGGTAAACATAATCTTTTCTTTTTTTAATGAAAGTCCTTATTTATAGTATACGCCAACCCCCACATTGTAAATATTCCCACTGTGGCAGATTTCAAGCTGCCCACATGACATGACTGAACAAGGAGTTGTCAGAAGTGCACACAATGTGCTCCTGCAGGCTGCTGTGAACTGGCTTCATCACACCACTACCCCCAGTGTTTGGGCAGGACATGAAACATCCCTCCTATCATCTACCACTACTTTTCCAGAAGCAATAACATTGATATTATTCCCTTTAGGTTTCATCTCCATTTTCCTCTGAATTTTTTTCTACCATTTTATACAACTGAGTGTTTAAACTTCTGCCAGCCTCTTAAATCGATAAAACCACTGAGTAGTTCCTTTTTCTCCAGGGACCAACTACTTGGGTCTAGCCTTGTATAACTATATGTGGGCTGAGTATCCTGTGTTCTCTACCTTGGCCTTTGGTTGGTTAAGGGAGCCATGGAAGTCCTTCTTAGGCATCCATGAAACCTCTGAATTTTATGGAAAATATTGCAAGTGTGTTTATCTGTGTTTTTTTCTGAGGAGAGGGTTCATGGATTTCATGAGATTCCAAAGAGACCATTGTGCAGGAAGATATTAAGAATCTTTGCCCTAATCTACCTTGCACTGTACTTCATTATGATTTCCAGTTCTCTGAAGTGCCCATTTCCTATGATGGATCAGCAGATGTCTCTAATCCCTGAAGTTCTGGACTGTTCAGCCCTGGATGCTGACCTATGGCTTACATGCTACGGCTTATCTATTTCCACGTTTTGTACTATTTATCATCCATGCAAAAAATAAGCTAACATGTACAAAAGAAGTCTACCAACACTTTCTGAAGACATGGTGCAGGGATTCATGAGATCCTGCTTTTAGTTCTGCTGTTACAGTATTTCTCCTAGAGTGCTATTGGTAGAGGATGTGATACACTGCAGAAGAGCATGGCACATAAAATACAGAAAACCTGGATTCAAATCTCAACCCTGCCCTATGTTAGCTGTGTGGCCTTTGGTGCCATAAATATTTCTAGGCTTCAGTTTCTTCATGATATTGTATATATCATTGGGCTGTTTGAGGAATAAATAGAATACAACTGAAAAGCATTTAGTATAATGCCTACCACAAAATAAGCTGTCAACAGATGTTAGTTGCTATGAATATTAATTTTGTTCTTTCATTATTATTATTTTTTTCTGTTTCCCTTAATGGATTATTAATTCCATTAGGTAATATAATTATAATTAACAAAAGTATTGCTTTTTACAGTGAAATTCACTTTTTTTCAGGTTTGGCTCAAGCTTAATCATCTGTTTATTTTGTAAGGAGCAGATTGAGTATAGTTTTGTGGATCTGTTTGGATTTTACACTGTAGATAATGGGATTGAGTACAGGGGGCAGAAGCAGGTATATATTAGCCAGCATTGAATGGACTATTTTAGGGGCTGACTGACCATAGCGATGCAGCAAGGACAGGCTGATCATGGGGATGTAGAAAACAGCAACTGCTCCCATGTGGGACACACAGGTGCTAAAGACCTTGTGCCGCTCTTTAGGGGAGGCGATCCTGAGGACAGAGCGAATAATCTGGATGTAAGACAGGGCAATGCATGGTGTATCTATCCCTGTGGTCAGGATGAGATCAATTAATCCACAGATGCTGTTGGCCTGAGTATTTGAACATGCTAATCTAATCATGTCTGGATAGTAACAGTAGGAGTGGGAGAGGGCATTAGCTCTACAGAAAGAGAGATGCTTAAGGAGCAAAAGTAGTGGTACTATTAATACCACAGTACGTACAATCATCAGGACACCCATCTGAATGATTCTGGAATTAGTGAGGATGGTGGCATATCTCAGGGGATCACAGATCGCCACGTATCAGTCAAAGGCCATGGCCACCAGCACCCCTGACTCCATGACTGTGAATCCATGAAGAAAAAACATCTGGATAATGCAAGTATCTAAACTAATTTCACTTGCATCAAACCAGAGGATGGCTAAAGTTGTTGACATTGTAGAAACAGTCAAGCCCAGGTCAGCAGCTGACAGTATGGAGAGGAAATAGTACATGGGCTCATGGAGACTCCGCTGGATAATGACGATACACAGGATCAAGCCATTCGCTGAGAGGGCAATGGCATAGAGACAGCAAAACAGGATGGAGATCCAGGCATAGACAGACTGTAGGCCACGAATGTCGATCAACAAGAAGGTTGGAAATTTGGACGTCAAGTTGATTAAGATCTCCATGTTGTCCTGGTGCTCTAGCATTTGTCTTCACAATGCTCACAACCTATAGAAATAATAAATTATTATTCAAAAAAACTAGATTTCTTTCAGTTAGGAGAGTCATCCAACATCATAGATGAGTTCTCTATCATTGAGAAAACTCTAAATCAAACTCTAGTATTCATCTACCATTCATAGTCTGACATTTACCAAATATGTATGTATTTTCAGCCTTAAATTCAAGGAAAATATGTCCATATAATTTAAAACATTTTGATGATTATTTTTTATATTGCCAGAATTTTAAATTTTTTTCATCAGATCACAAGAGCCTATAACTAGAGACTTAGTTAAGAAAAGTCAATGCATTTATTTATTTATTTTTATTGAAAATGTCTATTTATTCACAAATTTTAACATATTCAGACTCAAACTGTTTGGCATTATGGGAGGGGTTCATGTCAATTTCTTTTTGTTTGAAAAGAAACAAACTCTGAGTGATCTGACCTACCCCAGAGATTTCAGGAAGTAATTTTGCAGAGCTAGCGTGGCCATTAAGAAGATAATCAAAATGAATTTTAGGGCAGGAGTTGAAATGGCTCCCATAAACTGCTATGTCCCTTTGACAAGTAGATGAGTCCAATGTGGAGAGAGTCAAGATGTTTCTGTTGTCTGTGCCTTCACTTCTGGATATGTTTTGTGTTCACATGACTAAGGGAAATCTACCTGAAGAGTTCTGTGTGTCTCCAGTGGTCATGAATCTCCAGGTACAGATTTTTTCCTGTATTATCAATTTGGGAGTTGTGTATATTCATTTTAATTCAACAGAGTGGGTGAAAAATTTCAGAGAATAGAATCATAAGAGAAAACCAGGGAAAGCAGAAATCTATAGAAGCTATAAGAAAAGAATATAGACACTAAAGAAGTGACTACATGGGTTTACAGGAAGTGTAAAAACCAAGAGAGTATAGTGGTACAACTGGGTGGCAAATGAATAAGAGTGTCAAATTGTTTGAGAGGTCAAGTATCAAATGCAGCTAAGAGGACGTTAGTGATCCTGGAATAAACAACTGAAGCATAGCACAGAAGCCAAGAACCTGCTACCATGGCTTGAGGAATCAATGGAAAAATAAATGTGCTAACAAGTGCGTATTATTTCTGCAAACTTGGCAGTGAAGGCAGGGAGAGAATGAGACCATGACTAAAGGAGGCTGTAAGGTGGATGAAAGATTTTTGCAAGATGGGAGAGTCTTAGAGAAATATATTTGTTTATTATACACTGAGGTTACACATGCAGCAGATAGGAAGAGTTTGAAAGTATATGAGAGAGGGATTCACTGGTATAGAGACTTTTTAAAGAAAATAGTAGGTGATTGAATACAGGGCATGAGAATAATTAGCCCTCAAAAAGGTGAGGATCATCAGTTCCACTAACAATAGAGTTAGTGGCAAATGAGTCAGTTGGTGTGGGACTGTGTAAGGGAATTATCAACACTACGCACTGTTCCTTTGTGAAATATTTTGGGGAAATTTACAGTTGTTCAAGAAGTAAGAAGTGATATAGGCTGGCTTGAGGATAAGGTGAAGCTTTTCAGCACGTGTTATAGGGAATAGAGATAGTTGACTCAGTAGCACATGGAAATATTATAAAGCATTGCTAATTAAAATTTTATAAGTATGCATAAAATAATACATTTAAATTGCTAGAAATTAGTTCTAGGAAGATAGCATTAAATAATAAAATATATAGTAAGTATTGTTAGTATTTGTATTATGCAATCAAGATTTTAAAATATTGGGTGTCAGAGTTTGACCTTTATTTCCTGAGAGTAAATATCCTTTAATAGGTTATTCTGTTAACATTCCCTTTATGATATTTTTCCTTAGTTCCATTTTAATCTGTAGCTCCTTGAGTTTCAATTCAATCTGAGAAAAATACATTAAAATATTTAACTACAGACTAGTAGAGAGCAGATAACTGTGTTATATGGATCTCTAAGGGCAGGGTGAACACTAATGCATCTAACTTTTCTGTAAGCCCATCTGAGTATTTGTAAATAGGCAACAATCAATGCACAACATAGAAAAAATGAATACCTTTCTCTGTGTTCTTACTAGCTTCATGTGGTTAGGGGAACCTTTTCTGTCTTCACCAGAGAGAACAGGCTACAGTTTTGGAGTCATGGATTTTATAAAAAAAAGTAACCAAACTGTGCAGCCATCAGTAGGATGTGAATCTCCCTGGGACCACAGATAGAGGAAAATTGACATCCTTCTCTCTCCATCTATAAAAACAGGGCAGGGCTGTGTAATCTCAGCAGGGTTTTAGCTACTAACTCAAGTGACCAGTGGTCCCCAGGGACATGAAATGCAAAGCAAAAGAAACCAAATCATACATAGGAATATAAATCATTGTTTCCACCTTCAAGGAGAATTAGTATGCTGGGAAGATAAGAAAGTAAACCAAATTCACTGGAAAAATATGTTGAAAATAAAGAGAAAAGGAAATTTGCAGCCCTGTCTCTAGTCCCATGTTCCTACATTATCACTTTGACACCTACGGAAGATATGTACATTCCCAAACCCATGTCTGCCCAGTACTCACTTGATTTTCCCCCAGGAAGGGGTCATTTGCTGATGTATTTATTGGACTACATTTTGTGAAAACCAGTCCCTGTGGGTAAATGATGAATGCTCATGTGCTTGTGTTCTTGCGCTCTTACTTGCTGTTTTCCTGTTGCAATAAGCTTAAGGGCCTGAACTGCTGAGGGAATTTGGCCATCCTTGTCAGCATGGGCGGTTGAGTAATGAATGAGGACTGCTTTGCAGACCTTGCAATTTTAGATTCATAGGAAAGGAGAAGATCCACATCCAAATGTTATGTTGTTGCTTTATCGAGAAACCCCACATTGGCAATAGAGGGATTATATACCAATAAAAATAGTAATTTGTTCCTCATTTAGTTATTCTTCTTTAATTTCTATGTGGCTATTATTCCTATGCTTCCTTTTGAAAACAAAGCCTTTCAGAAACTAGAGAATTCCAGATCTCCTCTTTGATGGTCCATACCTAAGACAGACACATAGAAAACTGGAACCTAAATATTGAGACTTCATTTCATCTTCATTAGAGAGGGGAGTGCTGACATCTGCAGTCAGAAATCTCACCTCCATGGTGTTTCTTTCCTTTTCTGGCTTTGGGAACTCCAGCCTCAAAAGAGAAAACAGAGGTAGTGAGTTCAGGTATAGCAGACTGAGACTCAATATTAATCTTTTGCATGACAAGGTGGGACAGCAGGACCTCCCTCACCTGCAGCTTCAAGCTCATCTTCTAGGAGATGCCTGGACCATGGAGCTTCCGTCCTCATTCCAATTCCTACTATTAGGGTTATCTCCTGACCCATCATCACCAACTGAATCACTAACCCCATCCCTACTGTCAGTGCTGCCAAAATGATCAGCACCACTGTCAGCATTCTCAGTGCTAATTTTCATTTTCTCATCTCCAACCCTATAATGGTTTTCCCTAAAAGTTGCCATAAACTATCATCCTCCAGCCTTTGTACATTCTTCTGTAGTCCTCAAATGTTCTTCGCTCCTTATCCTAAACTGATTCTTCCAGATTCAGAAAATATGCTTATTCATATGCTCAATACAATTAATTTATCTTCAAAAACAATTAATTGAACACTCCCTTTGCTATGTAAGTTCTTTAATCGAGTAACGTAAGAACAATAGTTTGGAGTTGGACTTGTATTTTAATTATAGCTCAGTCACTAATTGGCTGTACACTTTGTTTAAAGTACTAGATCACTTTTAAGCCTCAGTTTCTTTATCTGCCAAATGAAGGTAATAATTGCTCTCACTTAAGGAGATGTTATGAAGATGATAGGAGAAAATTAATGTAACAGTTATGCCACACAGCATATATGTCCATGATATTTGTATTAGTTTTCTAAGGCTGCTATAATAGAATTCCAAAACCTGCATGGCTGAAAACAACAGAAATTTATTCTCCCACAGTTCTAGAGGCTGGATGTCTGAAATCTAGGTGCTGGCAGGACCATGTTCCTGAAGGTCCTAGGGGAGGATGTTTCCTTGGCTCCTCCAGCTTCTGATGTGCCTATGTGGCCCTTGACTTGCAGATGTATCACTCTAGGCCCTGCCTCCTTTACCTGCCCTTCTTCCCTGTGTATGTCTTGTGTGTCTCAGTGTCCAAATCTGTCTTTTCTCTTATAAAGTCACCAGTCATTGGATTTTAGGCCCACCCCAATCCAGTATATGACCACACCTTCATTATATATACAAACACCCTATTTCCAAATAAGGACATATTTACAAATACTGCAGGGTAGGATTTGAAGCCCCCTGTCTTTTGGAGGACAGAATTCAATCCATAGTACCCATTATTCAATAATGCATACTACCCAAATGACTGGCTTACTTATTTATTGACATGCCTATCATCTCCATTAAATAGAATATTGGTAGTTTCCACATACACAATGTTCCTGCTCTGTGCTGGCATTGTGCTGGGATCTCAGGTGAGTAAGCACCATTTCTCCTCACAGGGAGTTAGTCACGGTCAGGCACACAAACAGATTATTAGGATATAAAGGGGCAAGTGTGGTTTATATAGAATATAGAATATAGCAGAATATAGCAGGAGCTGCGGGAACACAGACAAGGTGATTCTAGGAGGAGTTATGCATTTTTATCTCTATATCCCCAGCACCAAGCATAGCACTGGGACCATATTAACTGGTCAAGAAATGTTTGTTGAATTAGAGTATGAAATGTCACCATACTAATAACTGTGTTTTTGGCTCTGTGAAGAGTAGATGGTACAGATGAAGCATTCTCCCTCTGAATATACCCTTGAACTGGACCCAGACATCACAGCTAAGTGTGACAAATGTTTAAAACCTGCTAGCAGCTGACCTGCCAGGGGCTGCCTTTGTTAAGGCTGTGTCTGCCTCTCCTCATCTCTGTGGTGTGTTCCCTCAAGGGAAGACGGGCCCTGGGATGACTCTGTCCATCTTCCAAATGGGAAATTGAGTCCCTCACTCCAAGGGCTCACTTGATAGTTTCTGCAAATACTACTGACAAGCTTGAGTTTAGTTACAAATTTGATTTCTTGGACCCATTGTTTTTCAAGTTGTAATGAAGATATGCACAGTCACTAACTAATTTGCTGATAAGAGGCTCATGGCTCCTTACTACTTCAAATTTTGCAGAGTGTGAAAATGCATCCTCAGAACACCTAGTGTTCTCTGGAGATGTTTTCAGGCTCCAATTATCTGTCTTTTCTGGAAGAAACAAACATGTTCCTGATTCCTCTTAAAACATCTTCATCTGATGATGGTTTAAGTAACCTAAGAGCTTGAGTTCTAGAACCTTCTACACTATTGACTTACAGGAAGAGTGGTGAATGAAGATGACTCAAATGCAATGATTCTAAAGGAATCATGATTTTAAAAACACCTATGATTTTTAATTTAAAAGCAAAGTAAATGTCAACAAACGCTAAAATATCTAGGGACTTCTCCATCATCTTCACCATAGAATATAGTTATCTTCAGAAGAGACCTTTCCTTATTTATTCCCCAAATCCTCTTCATTCATTCTGAATTTCATTTCCCTTGCTGAATCAACACAGTTTGGAGATGAGAAACCAACATTTCAGCTCACCTACTCCTCATGGGTTAGAGTGTCAAGAAGTTGTCATTCTGGCAGCAATTTTTTCATCTAGGCTTTCAAGCACTTTTGGAACTTAATCTATTCCAGAGTCTCTCAACCTCTCAGATTGCCCACTCCACTTGCCTGGGCTTTGGCACTGAATTAACCTCTTCTATGCATTTTTGTTGTTTTAATCATTTTTCTTGTCCTAAAATGAAACTTCCTTAACTGAGGACAATTTTTAAAAATACACAAATGTGAAAAAGAAATGAAAATGTCACAAATCTCACTACCCTTGGTAACTATTATTTGCATTTAGATATTTCCCAATTTTTTCTATGTATATATAATCCTCTTTAAAATTAACATCAAACATTATAGGTACTTGCCTTTCTTTTTTCTGTTTAATAGTTTATCATGGTTAGATACACATCTACATCTTTAGATACCTGTTACAAATAGAATAGTCAAATGACACCTAATACTCAACTTTGCATTGCTATATCTGCTTTCATATAGATCAGCATTTGAATGTTTTCCTGTTTTTATGATTACAAAGAATTATTTTACTATACTTTTACATGTTTTTGTTCTTCAAACTCTATTTCTATAGTGATTTTCTGATTAGGAAATGTGTATGTACTCTTTAATTACTTTGATGCAAATATCTAAATTCATTTAAACAATGTTGTACCAACTTTTGCCTACAGTGAAAATAAAACTCTTTTAACCTTAATCACCTGTGGAATTGTGATGAGGAATGCAGGTCAACTTAGTTTTTATTATCTATCACATATCTCTGCATCAGAGTATCTGGGCCACTGACCTCTCTCCTGTTCTGTGTGTCCTGAAAATTGTTCCTCTGGCTTCAGGAAGCTTGTTGACTTCTGGGTCACTTGTTCACAGAGATGAATTTATAGTGATATGTGATAGTTTGGCATGTTTCCCATTAATATCCTCAGGATGGTGGGGTGATTAGTGTGATGGTGATTCTGTGAGCCTTGGCTCAGGGGTCCTTTCCACAACATCCCCGTATAACCCTATCCCGGATCTGTTTGGTTCTAACTCCATAGATGATGGGGTTGAGCATGGGAGGAACCAGAAGATAGACATTAGCAAACATGATGTGTACCACTTGGGGCACATGATGGCCAAAGCGGTGGGTGAGGAAAGTAAAGAGGGCTGGGATATACAAAGCTAAGATAACACAGATATGGGAAGCACATGTGCCAAAAGTCTTGAGCCGGGCTTCACCCAAGGGCAACTGCAGCACAGCTCTCAAGATCATGACATAGGATATACTGATGACAATTATATCAAAACCAACCACAGAGAAGGCCACAAAGAGCCCATATCCACGATTTACTCTGGTATCAGCACACACCAGCTTCAGCACAGCCATGTGCTCACAGTATGATTGAGGAATGACCCGGCTCTGGCAGAAGGGCATTCTGGAGACCATGAAGCAGAAGGGGCTCACCCACACCACCCCTCTTAGCATCACAACTGCCCCCAGTTTGCTCACGGCAGTTGGGGTCAGGATACTCGAGTGGCGTAGTGGGAAGCAGATAGCCACATAGCGGTCCAAGGCCATAGCCTTGGTGTGGATGAAGAACACCTGGGTGAGGCACCTGGGTGAAGACACCTGGGTGAGGCAGGCATGGTAGCCAATCTCATGAGCATGAAACCAGAGTATGGCCAGGATTTTAGGTTGGGTGGAGGAGGAGAGGACCAGGTCAGTGACAGCCAGCATGGCCAGAAAGAGGTACATGGGCTCATGGAGTGTGAGGTCAGTCCGGATTATATGAAGGAGAGCGGTATTGCCCAGAACAGCGACAGCATACATGGCACAGAATGGAAAGGCAATCCAGAACTGGGAACTCTCAAGTCCTGGGATTCCAAGCAGAACAAAGGACACAGGATGAGAAGAGCTGTTCCTGGAAGCCAGCATCTTAGGTTGGCTAGTTTGTTCTCTGTTGGGATGTACTACTATCTGCAGGTGATAACAATGAGAGCAATCATTTATTATTAATTAGAAGTGTTTTGGATAGGACAATTGAGTAATGTGGCAATCCAGTTTAATTGTAAGTTGGAATAATTTCAATGATTTTAATTCAATTTTTCAACATGAAAAAATGCTACCCTTTAGGCTTTATTCATATTTATGTCATTCAAAAATGGGATCATAACATATAAGTTACAGTTTAATTTTTTTAGATTCAGTATTTTTCTTGAAAGAGAATCAGCTAAAAAAACTATTTTGACAAATAACATCACAATAATGTTTGCCTTTTATGCTTTAGAACTAAGAACTGATCTGTTCAACCCTTTCGTGTAGGTCCTTCTTTTCAGCCTTCTGTTTAAGCCACTTAACTTCTATAACTTTGCAGGGTAAGAAGCAGGTTTGGAAAACACTGGATTAAAGGCTTATTGCAATTTATGCAATAATGTTGGGTTTAGCCTAGACTCTGATAGTTTACTACAAAGGTTAGACTCTAAGATACTGACTGACCATTGAATAACTATAATTAGACCTATTGTTTTTAGTGTGAAGCACTTCATAGATCATGGAGTCAGCAAAAGTTTTCTGTAAAAATGTTTTAAGCTTTTTGGGCCCACAATCTCTTTTGCAGCATTTTCCATCATTCTAGTGCAAAAACTCAGCCTCAGACAATATATAAATGCATAAGTGTGACTGTATTCCAGTAAGACTTTATTTTACAAAATTATGCTGAAAGCTGGATTTAGTTATATCTGAATAGTTTTCCAACTCCTGTCCTCGATAATAAATTTTCAAGAGGTCCATCCAGAAACCTGCACTTTCTCTAGCACCTTTGTGCTTGGCACAGAGTAAGAGCTCAGTAGTCATTTGCTGATGGAATTAACAAGCAAATGGTATTTTTCACTGGCAATGGACCCATTAGCTGATTGTATGTTAAAAAAATTGTATGTAAAAATTTGGGTAGCCTTTCTGATATCACTTTGTTTTCATGCCCATAAAAGATGTATGCCAATTTCTCCTCCTAGAGGTTGCCCTGCTGGCCAGTGAGTGACTTCGGAAATGTCCCTTTGCCCCTACTTGCCTGACATGTACTGATCCCAGCATCTGGTCCCCTGGTGACCACGACCTCTCTCAGAGTTGATGGCATCACAGCTCATATGGGTCTTACCAGCATCTTTCCACTATTAATCCCAGTAGTGCTGTGCATTTGCTTGGAAGCTGTAGTTCTTCCTCCAGAGAAGAGGATCTAGGAAACATCAAGGAAAAAAGAGTATCCTTTCAAATTCCCTTTACCAAATCAACTCTGGTGACAGGCAAATGTTTCATTCAACTAGACCCAATATTTCCCAAAGAAGCTTTCTTCAAGATCTCTACCCTCTTCCTGATTTTCCCTAGAAATGTTACTTCTTGGTTTATAATTAATTCTCATGGTATGAGAGAAATGGGGCCTAGACTTTATCAATCTTGCTGTAAAGCAGAAGCTTTTTCCACAGTACCATTCCACCTGGATGATTCCAAACAAATACTAATATCCAGGGTATGGAGAAAATTTAGGAACACAAAATATCTGGATCCTAGGGGTCTGTTTTATCCTCTTCTGCCTGGGCTGGTCTTCCCAAAGGGTCTTAAATACACTGTATGTGCTAGAGTCTTCCTTTCTACCTGACTTTTGCCTCCTGTGTCCCCTCCACTTGTGGATACACAGTTCCAGAGGCTCAGGGGCACCTGGAAGAACACACTTAGACCATCCCATTCCTGCATCAGGCACTGGTGGAGATCACAGCTAAGGATAACATTTCTCAAAATCTCTAATAATTTCTGATTAATTCTGAATGGCATCACTATTTTCCTTGATGACACACTGTAACATTTTAAAAATTGTTTTTAATTCCCACAAAACCTCTATATCCTCATTTTACCATGAGAAAAATAACCTCAGACTAGTTAAGTGGTTCGGCTAAGGTCACATAATAAATCAGTGTCAGAGCGCAGGACTCCACACAGCCGTGCTCTCTGTCGTACACTCTGCTGCCTCTGGTTGGGTAGAGCAGAGCTGGTTGCCTCACTGTGACAAAGTCCAATAAGAAGCGGAGTTGCACATATATATACTATATCAGAGCCAGGTATGCATTTGAACCTAGGACCCCTGCCTCTTGATCTTATGCTCCCCTCTTTCACAGACTGGATGGTTCTAGAAGAGTCTCCATAGAGTTCAGCCTTTGGTATTTCTCAGGAAGTACTGCTTTTCCTGGGTTGATATCTTTATCAGATTCTGTCCATGAATGTAAAAGGAAGACTCATCTGTCACACCTTCTTTTAAAGGTGGAGACTCTTTTCTAAACCAGGTTTGGCTAACCATATTCTGCAGCTCCCTTCAACAGCCAGTCTCTGCTCCCCCCTGTCTGTACCCCAGAATCTCCCAGGGCCTCTCCGCAGGCTGAACTCCCCCGTGTCAGAGCTGCCTCTCAAGGTAATCATTCCATGCTGCCTGCTCTGACTTTATGCTCTCAGTTTTCTCCCTTGCGTGGATAATGGAGGAGCAGTGCTAATTTGGGACTCAACTCTGAAGAGGAAGATGGGGGCTCCTGACAGGTGCCCTCTCCCCTCTCTGCTCTCTGACATGTTGCCCATGAAATCTGGTGACCTCAGTCTCAGAATCCTCTGTTCTTTTTCCCCTCACAGCCATATTAGGTCAACAGGGACGGGCAGAGATGAGGATACCAGTCACATGGAGTGTGCTGGGTGTGGGCCCATTTTCAATCACTTATGTCCAGTGTGAGGTTTTCTGCAGCCTTACTGGGGGAAAGCACAGGTTATCAGCTTGCTTTTGGGTTGAATTATGGAAATGTATCTTCCCCACAGAATAGGAAATGAAAGAACAGGGTAAACGCTCTCCTGGCCAAACACTGTTTCCTCCCCCTCCCTGGTACTAATTATGTTCTTTGACTTTTTCACTGACTGGAACTCTTGTAAGTATGCTGAATACTGAGTGCTGAAATTTTATAATATGCTTTTCAAATATTGGAGCTAGAGTTACCACACCCTGAACTTCAGATTCTATTTTTCTGTACCTTAAAATAAAATGTGACTTGTGGGAACTCACTACAGTGTTTGTACATGAAATGTGGTTATAAGAACTATATTCTCACAGTGAGTGGAGCTCAGTTTTGATCTGTGAGCCTTGAGTTTGAATCCAGCAATGGTACTCACTGGCTCTGCTTGGCTTCGATTATTTCACCTATCATATGGAAACAGTTCTGTCCATCAGTTCAGCTGTATTGTTCAAGCCAGTGGAAGGATAAAGGTTAAGATGGACTGAGATCTTGCTAAGGGATAACTTCTGAGAAATTTAGTTTCTGGTCTCTCACTTTGGGATGCTTAACACTAAGGTACAGAGCAATAACGATGGAGCAGGGAAGCATTCAGATGGTAGCTCTTTTGTGCAGGGGTGATGTAGGGAGGCAGACTTCCCGCCTTTGTAGGGTCTCCCAGGAGGGCAGTTGAATCTTCTCCCATCTCAGACTGAAGCTCAGTCATCAAGGATCTCTGAGCATAGAGCCCTGGTGAGTTGTGCCATTCTGCACAGTGCTTTTCCTTCCCTTTTGGCTTCTTCCAGCCTCTGAGTCCTGCTGCTTTATAGCAACGGCAGAGATGCCTGGGACACAGGGAAACACTCACCTGTAACTTCTGTTCTGTTCTTGACCAACCTAGGCGTGTAAGCAGCTCTCAGTGGCTCCTGGGATTCAGCCTTTGACAGAGACCTGAGCTTGGGGCCTATTTAAAGGACTGAATTTGTCCTTTCCCTTCCCCCAAGCATTAGTCCCCTCCCTCCTCCTGAGCCCACTGCCTCACACTGACACAGCTCTCCTCTGAGACTGCAAACTACAGCTGGAGTGTTAACCCGCAACTCTCCTCTCTCCTCTGTATGCCCAAAGCATAGACAGGCAATTTGAATGCCTGGGTGAGACTGTGCACTTTGGGTCATTGCAGGAGTGTGAATTTATCTGTATGTATGAATATTTTGTCATTCAGAGTATGTGCATTTACAATTGAAGGTATATTTTTGTGCAATGTGAAAGTGTGTTGTGTCAATGCTGTTTTGTGTATATGAGAGGTATATTGCTCTATTTGTGTAGAAGATATGTCTGGGTTTGACTGGGAGTGGATGTGTATTTGTGTATAAGTTTGTGCATATGTACAAATATATGAATAATCATTTGCATTAGAGTATGAATATTTAGTGCAATATCATCATTCTGCAAGTGCTTCGCTACATACCTGATAGTGTGAGAATACATATCAGTGTCTGTACAGATGAGCATGTATGTACAAGGAGTGTGGGTCTGATGAGACACTGACAGCCTGTTGGTGCCTCAGAGTGTACTCAGGTGGCACTGGCTCTGATGGCCCCCACTTCTGGGTTTATTATCTGGAGTGAGAAAAGGGCTTCCAGAAGGTGGTCCTGCCATAGTCATTTTTCAAACTCTGAGTCTAGAAGACCCTCTTCACTCAGTCTGAACAGTCAGAGCCTACTCAGAGCTTCCTCTTTCCTCTCTCTCTATTCCTATATAGGGCCCTGCTGTACTGTGTTAGTTATTTTCTCTCAGCACTCCCCAGTGTATGAGTTCAAAGATAGATTTGGGAAAGAAACATTTAAAACAACAAGAAAAGATTTATTTGTAAAGAGTGAAATTCAGTCACACTTGAGGGGCCATGCCTCAAAAAATACAAAACCCAGTATGTGCTTAAAAGAAAAAAAATAACATCAAAAGCTTCCAAGTAACCTTGAAATCTGTCCATTGCAGGTCAGGGTTTTCATCTTCACAAAGGTCATGATACACCTTCACATCAACATAACAAAAGTCAGGGATACAATTTCTTTCTAGGGATTTCAGGTTTCTAGGGAATATTCAAGGTTTATTATTTTCCTGGTCAGGCTGACATTGTAATTAAGGGTTCATTTTCAGTTACAAGTATTTCCTCTGTATCTGTTTCTTTCTTTCTACCATGGTGAAGTGCTCGGTATATTGGAATCAGAACAAAGTGTCATTTCATTTTTTCCAATGAGTGTTTTTCTCCCCAAACAAAATATTGACTTCTAGAGGAAAGGCCTGAATGTCCTCATCTCTCCTGTCTCCTCTGGAGTTCCAAATGCCAGTGTATCCTCTAAGAAGGTATGAAACCCAGGGTCTTGTGGAAGTTGCTTGCCAGGACAAACAAACCACTTTTCAAGCTTTTCAAGGAGTCCTGCTGAATCTTTGAAGCAGGAAAGTCAACCTTTTCCTCACCAACCCTCCTATAGGCCTCTCCTCATTTGTGTCTTTCAAAAGCTGGTAACTCTGCAGAATGCAGCGAGGACTTGGGCAAATGACTCACAGTCCTGCTCTGAACTCTAGTCTCCACTAGAAGGTACAAAGACTTCTGTGCAGTGTTGAGACCAGTTATGGTTAGTTACATTAACTTGTAGGCACACCAGTCTGAGTGTTACTTTTTATAGGTTGTGAGGACAGGGGCAGCAAAGGATGTCTGGAAAGGAAGTTTTGATTGAAGAAAAGGTTGCTGAGGATATTGACATGAGAACCCTGTGAAACTTCCATGTACCAAAAATCCTGACATCTGTTGACCTTTTCTCAGCAGTACCCCTGTCAGTCACCCACAGGCATGGCCTGGACCATGCGACAGCTCAGAGCTGCTGTCTCTGAATTCTTCAGCATCTCACTCCCTAACTGCAGCTTTCAATGTTCCTAGTCTTTTACTGCTTCCAGACATGTTATTCTACATCACCAACTCCTTTAATATCTATCTATCTATCTATCTATCTATCTATCTATCTATCTATCTATCTAATTTTTTTCAAAATCCCTCTTTTTCTTTTTTCTTAAAGTCCTTTTTTATGAAACCTACTCCTGGTATTCTATTATTTCAACCACACTCATGTCAGTAACTTCAATGACTATTTTTCCTTCAAAGCTACCTTTCAAAGTGACCCTGTCTGCAGCTACCCCTGTACCACTGAGCAACTACTAGAAACAATAATGCAAACTCAGATTGGTGCTGCTGTAAGTTTATAACACTCAAACTCACTTGGGCTTTCACAAAATCCCATAAATCAATCTCTCTCTCTCTCTTTCTGTCTCTGTCTCTCTCCCCCCAACCTTCTCTCTTTAATTGTACAGGGATATGATGATAGAAAACTATGAAAACTGCTATCCCTGGTAAGTATTGTTCAGACTCATTTCCCTAAGTTGTGGTAAAGAACTTTTATGGCTTTCTCCATCTCCTTAGGAAGTGACGCAGAATTTCCAGCAATGATTTTGAATATCAAACCACCTCCTTTTTGAGGTGGTGCACTTCCTTTGTGGAAGTGCAAGATAGGGTTTTACCTGCTTCAGTTCTTCTTACTCACATAATCACAGGGCTCTCCTCATGGTTCTCTGCACCTCCTCTTTACAACAATCAACCAAGGAAATCAGATCTGGTTACTGGGGAAATTTCATGTCCATGCTCTTCTTGTACAGAGCCAGGGGCCAGAGGATTGCAGGGAGAGCCCTGCTGAGGCCAGCAATTTAGTGAAGGCCCAGAACTGCAGATAGTCAAGAATATTCATGTGCACTGATGGGATAAAAATCTGTCCATTATTCTAAGTCTTCATTTGTAAATAATCATTCCTCACATGGACCCAAGAATTATTAAATACATTTATAATTTAGTTGTTTAATCTAGACAGGGGCCTTACAAAACTTATTTTCCCAGTTTCCCACATACTTTGGGAGTGGTCTTGTATTTATGTAAGTCTAGACAAATGTGTTACTGAAAAATGATAGAGAAATCAGAAAGAGAACCAAAAATGTATAATTAATTGATTTTCAACAGAGGCATCCAGGGTGTCTTTAAGGTGTCAGAAAAAGTGAATATTTATGTGAAAATTAGAATGAAACTCAGGCCCTACTTCAGTGTAAAGACTTTATTTGACATGGAACTTACATCAAAATTTAAAAGCTAAAACTGTATCGCTCTAAAGGAAAAGAAGAATTATATGTGCATGAACTTGCAGAAGGCAACAATTTCTTAGATAGGAAATAAAAGGCATTAACTAGAAAAAGAAAAATCAACTGTTGAACTATATAAAAATTTAAAAACCCAAGAAACAAAACTACTTGTAAAGGTACCATGCAAAAGTGAAAAAAGCAATCCACAGAGGGAAAAAATATATGCAATGTATATAGCCCACAAAGTTCCACAATCATTGTTAGAAAAGCTAACAGCTCATTAAAAATTTAAGCCAATGATTTAAACAGGTACTTTACAATGGAAGAGAGCTGAATGGCCAATAAACACATGAAAAGGTGGTCACATCATTAGTCATTAGGGAAATGAGAATTCAAACCACAGTGGGATACCAATACAAACACACCAGAGAAACTAGAATTAAAGACACTGACAACACTAAGTATTGACAAGAATGTTGGACATTTGGAGCACTCATAACTTCTTGGAAATAGAAATAGGATGGCCACATCAGGAATCATTTGGCATTTTCTCATAATGAGAAACATACCTTTTACCAAGAAATTCTACTTCTGGCTGTAGTCATGTAATAAAACAAACATATATTTCCACAAAAAAGTCCAAGAATATTCATAGCAGCTGTATTCATAGCAGCCCAAATGTGGAAGCACACAAAAATTTGTCCATAGGATAATAGTAAAAGCAAATTTTGCTATGTTTAGACAGTGGAATTCTACACAGCAAGAAAAAGAAATGGCCAACTGACAAAAAGTATATAGAGAAATAGAATTTTGGAATTTTGAAGTACCACGGATAAAATATAGAGCCTCAAGCTTTAAAATATTGAGAAAAGATGACCTACAAAGGAAGACTAGGTTTAGAGTTTTAGCTTCCCCATTGAAGAGGTGCAACTTGTCGAGTAGTTACTACATACGAGGTTGTGTTCTAAGGGTATTTAAACCATATAATTATTTATTTTCTACAACAGCCCAATGAGTGAGGCACCAACACCATCATTTTACAGGTAAAGAAACCAAGGCTCAGAGATTAGGTTTTTACAGCATAGACATACAAAACTAGAATTTTATCTCTGGCTGAGTATAGAGACTGTAGTCTTATCCACTATATTAAATTAAACCTTAAAAATTTCCAGAGAAAATTACTTAAATGCCATAATCCTTTTATTTCTTTATTAGAGAAGATGTGGGTTTACAGAACAATCATGAATCAAATACAGGATTTTCATATACCATTCCATCACCAACACCTTGAGTTGGGGAGGAACATTTTTAGAATTGATGATGGCACATTTTTATAATTGTACTATAATAAATAAACTCCATGGTTTAATTTAGTACTCACTGTTTGTGTAGTATAGTTACATGGATGTTTAAAAATTTTTAGTCTGTTACCATATATACAATCTAACATTTCCCCTTTTAATCATATTAAGGTATGTATTTCAGTGCTGTTAATCGCATTCACTATGTTGTGCTACCATCACCATTTCCCATTACCAAAACATTTCCATCATTCCAAATAGGACCCCTGTACATTTTAAACCTTAAATTTCCATTCCGTAACCCCACCCCATCACGTGGTAACCTATATTCTAGCTCCTGTCTCTACGAATTTGCTTATTCTAATTGTTTCAAATCAGTGAGCTCATACAATATTTGTCCTTTAGTGTCTGGTTTATTTCACTCAAAAATGATGTCTTCAGGGTTCATGCATGTTTTCACATTCAGAACTTCATTCCTTTTTACAGCTGAGTAATATTCCACTGTACATATATAACACATTTTATTTATCCATTCATCGGTTGATGGACACTTAGTTAGTTTCTATCTTTTGACAAATGTGAATCATGCTGCTGTGAACATTAGTGTGCAAGTATCTGTTTGAGCTCTTGCTTTCAAATCTTTTGGGTAAATATGCAGTAGTGGGATTCCCAGGTCATATGCTCGTTTTATACTTAGCTTTTTGAGAAACTGCCAAACTGTCTTCCACAGCAGCTGTACAATTTTACTATGTGACCAGCAATGAGCGGCTGTTCCTATTTCTCCACCTCCTCTCCAACACTTGTTATTTTCTGTTGTTTTTTTTTTTTTAAGAGCAGCCATTCTAATGGGTGTGAGACAGTATTTCATTGTGGTTTTGATTTACATTTCCCTGATGGCTAATGATGTTGAGCATCTTTTCATGTGCTTCCTGGCCATTTGTGTATCTTCTTTTGAGAAATGTATTTTGCCCATTTTTAAATTGGGTTGTTTGTCTTTTGTTGTTAAGTTGAAAGATTTCTTTATATATTCTGGACATTAATCCTTTATTGGTTATGTAGTCTCCAAGTATTTTCTCCTGTTTGGTAGGTTGTGTTACATTCATGATAAAGTCCTTCGAGAAACAAGAGTTTAAATTTTGATGTGGTCCCGTTTATCTATAATTCTTTTGATGCTCATGCTTTGGTTGTAAAGTCTATGAAACCATTGCCTTAACACAAGGTCCTGATGGTGCTTCCATATATTTACTGCTGGAAGTTCATTTTTTGTTGAATTTTGTGTATGGTGTGAGGGAGGGGGTCCTAGTTTACACAGCACCAAACAGAGATCTAGTTTACACAGCAC